>NC_039255.1:18049014-18349014 GCF_003368295.1 Carassius auratus | reverse complement strand
GTGTAAACCACCATCAATCAGAAGATGGACCCCTCTTCAACGGTTCTTAAGTCTCTCGGTGCAGAATTGGTGTGCTTATTTGATTAAGATTTAGCCCAGTGAATGCTCCCAGGACAGGCCTCTGCTCTGGCCAAAAAAGGAGGGTGGGAAGCCCAGGGATTAAAGTCCGACACTCCCACTAATGCAGTCAAACTGTCACCCAGATCAAAGGGCCCTGCAGGAGATCGACAGGAGTTCGGGCAGGTGTCCCCTCCTATTCTAATGCCAAGACAAGTGCGTGAACTCTTATCGGCAGAGAGACAGAGCAGTTACCACCACATCCCCATTCACTTTCCATCTGATTAAACAGTGCATGTGAACCACGCTGTATGAACACAACTCACCTAACAAACCGATAAGTTTGTTATCGAGCTCAATAAAAAAAAAAAATGAAGAAAATCCATGGTAAGCTTTAGCTGATTTAGTCACACTTCCACTATCTATACCTATAACTTGGCATGAAAAACATTATTTCTAGTGAGGCCTTTGTCCCATTTGTTCATTTATCAAGATGTCAGGAAAGCAAACAACTTATTGAAGCAATGGATTTGCAACTGTTATGGAGTACAATTAAGTAAAATGTCACTTTGCTTAAAAAGCCCATACCCTTTATTATGGTTTGATTTAGCCTTCATGGCACTCCACATTATTTTATACAGCTCAATGATACACTCCAGAAGGAATTGTTGAAAGGTTGCCAGCTCCATTATGTTTATGCAACATTAAGCACATTTTCACTCTTCAGGAATATACATTCACAGCTTCCTGTATAATTCTACACATTAATCACGCATTAGAAAAGTAGGATGAGGCATATGTCGACCTACCAAAAAAACTAAATACATGTGCAAATAGATAACGCAACACAATTAACGTTTGAAATGTCTAATTGAAAAACAAGCACATATGAAATTCCATATAACAGCAATTGGGTAAAACAGCTGCAGCCAAGCAGCTTCTCAAAGGGAAATATTATTTTATTACTGTAATTTTTGGCAGGATCCAAAATTAAAACACTAGCCAATGGCAGTCCATTGTCCATAAATATTTTTTTTACTAACCATGAAACTGTACTTTGTATGTTTAAACAATAAAAAAAAAGAAAAAAAACTGAAGCTATATCTTGCATCAAATAAATAAATAAAATACAAATTATGACCAAAAGCACAGAAACAGCGTTAATAATTAGGTGACAAATCATTTTAAAAGCTAATTTGCTGAACGGCAAGTAATGGTCTACAAACAAAATTAACTATTCAATTATTCTGTTTTCATTTTCTGATTCTTTTATTTTTAACGTTAGAAGCTAAATCAGCACAAGTCACCAACGATAGACAGTCTGTATGTCTTTGATTTAAATCGTGCATCAGTCTTGGCCATACTATCATTCCTACAATCTGTCTTAGAATGAGTTACTCACCAGCTGAGTGGTGTATTTATAAGGAACAGCTGCATAACACATGACTTTTTCTTTTTAGCTGCCAAAGCCAATTTTTACTCTCATTCGGTTCTTAGGGAGTGTAATTTTGGGACTCTGGTTCTCGGTCACAGTCATAGAATTTTTGGATTCTTAAATATACACAGATCCTGCTGTTATTACGGCTACTCGGTCGCTTCTTTAAAAATGTTTGCGTGTATAGACTTTACGGCCATTAGCATTGAGCATAAATAAATACAGGTGCTCTCCAAGGCTCTTTGATGACATCACCGCCGCTCGTCCTCGATACAAGTTGTCTGAACAGCCAGAAACACTCAGAGCAGCTCTGCATGAATGCAGGGAGAAAGAGACGGAGAAACTGAGCAAGAGGTAGAAAGAACTTATACAAGTCACACAATTATTAAGAAGGCCGAATGGTTCTCATTAAGGCATCTGAGGCGCAGCTGGTCACAGATCCAGCAGGTCAGCTGTAGTTCAGCTGAAGGTCTTGTGATCAGGGGCTTGGGCTTGGCTGGAGTGAGCAGGGGCGGGAGGGGATGACTGATGTCCATGGGGTGAATGCCAAGACTATAAATCGAACGGAGCTTGACCCACGGCCCCTATAAAGTTTATTTACATTTTCACATTGCGTCCTCTTCTAAAACTTCTGTGTTTAGATGATTCGAAGCGACGTGAAGCAATGATCCGTCTGGCTCTTGTACGGGTAGGTGGTTGAACACACTTTATCCTCTATTGACTTGTCTATCCCCATCCATTAAAAGAGAAGTGAATTGAAAGGATCTTTTATATTTTTTTTTCATGTGCTCTAGTGGAGAGTTTCTAATGATACTTCTCTCTCCGTTGTTAAGCTGTCCAAAACTAAACCAGTCAGGCATTGAGGCCTTTCATGCTTTTTGCAAGATTTAATTTCAGTCTTATATACTAACAAAACGTGAATTCTCTTAAGTGCTATTTTGTTGATGTTTTCTAGTCTTTAAGTAATGATTAACGCAGGTAACATCCTCAGCCTAGCAGGCCACATCTTTGTCTATTTTCATTCCTTGGCCCTCGATTATTCAAATCACAAAAACTACCTTCATTTGCTTACATTTTCATCTCTTTAGCTCACAATGGCCATCTGTTGGGCCATACCAGTGCATTTAATCAGGGCTGTGCTCGTAAATTTGCAGGTAATGACAGAGAGCAAAATACCCATGAAGGTAAAAAGGAGCAGCTACCGCCAAGCGCGCTTTTTTAGGAGGGTGTAAATAAATAAAGCTAACATCCCGCAGTTTGGCGTTCCAGCAGCCTCTGAGCGGATCTTTTTGATGTTGGCGCCTGTAGTGAAACCTTGTTTGGACAGCCATAGGGTGGAGCTCCCAGGCTTCCAGCCCTGCCAGAGAACACAGGCTACTGCGGAGGAGCACACAGGGGTCCTCTCAGCCCTGCGAGGGGAGATTCTATCACCTCGGTGGGGTAAAAGCCTCGGTATTATTAGACCCCATCAAGCAAAATCTGCCTGACAATAAATCCCAAAGTGCTCTCTGATGCAGACACAGAGGAAGATATGGGGTGGAGTCCAACTATCTTCACAGCATCAAACGCTGTCACTCAACAGGCGCTGCCACTGTCCACCTTACAACAGAGCCAAAAATTTTAAAGGAAATTATAATCAGGCTAAATGATGATCATGAGAATGTAAATGTTAGATTTACTACGATTTCAGTACTTTAAGGTTTTAATTCAACCTATAAATGAACAAATATACTTTGTATAACTGAAACAATATACTTTAAATGTTTACTAATTTATTTATATTTTATATTGAAATATATTTTTGATAAAAATAGAATTATATTAACTTTTGTCCATTATCCAACACAACTGACACATTACACTGAATATTTGAATTTGAAAATATTTTAAATAATACATTTTAAAATGTCAGAATTATTTAAAATGAATTAGTGAGGGCAAAAGGGACATTAAATCAATGGTGAAAGATTTAAGAGAATTGGTCAATAATCACTTTTCAATCACACACACATACATACACATATACACATTATATATTTATATATATATATATATATATATATATATATATATATATATATATATATATATATATATATATATATATACACACACACACAAATATGAATATTATATATATATATATATATATATATATATATATATATATATATATATATATATATATATATATATATATATATATATATATGTGTGTGTGTGTGTGATTCTTGGTTAATATGCAACTACATATTAACCAAGAATCATGTTGGAGAAAAAGTTCACAGACATGTCAACTGTGTATACATTTAGTTTCCCTTAAACACTATTTTCAATTTTAAGTACTTCTAGTTGCCACTGAAATCATGAGTGGGGAACAAACCTATGCCTTGAGCATTTGCTGCAGTTATAAAATAAAACCATTATTTCACAAAGGGCCTGTCAAAAGCAGGGGGAAGAGGGAAATCAAAACTCAGCATAAAATAATTCAGCTGTGTTCTGTGGTAAGAAGGCTGTGCGGCTTTGTGTGAGAAAGCGGAGAACATGCCTAAGTTATTACTGCAGGAAGGCAATCTGTCAAATCTGGGCTGTTTTGGCATGGCAAATACCACTGGTGAGATCAGAGAGCCACATTCTGCTTGCAATTACTGCTAAAGGACCTTGGATGCAGGCAGCCTGCTATCAATTATTTCCCTGGCCTCAGACACTTGGAGCTGTCAAACTGGTACTGTCTTCTGTTTTGTAACAGTACAGGAGAGGGTCCTGAGCGCCCATCTTTCAGACATTTGAATAGTTTACACTATTAAACGTGTTATTACAGACCCGCGCACCTCCCATTTATTCCTGCTGTCTTCTGTCTTTTTCCCTATTGTCTAACCACTAATAACTTCAGAAAGTGCAGTGTGTACTGTGCTGACATTCATAGCCATGAGTTTTAACTAGGGCTGCCAATTTGATGTATAAATAAGAAAAAAGTTGACAACTATACTCACCCAGTCCAAGAGGACAAACAAATCTGCTCATATGCGCAAGCACGCGCCAGCGCTTCACGTCATCTTGCTTTAAACGATAATCGCACAGTCAATTATTGATCAGAGGGTATCAAATGGGTATGGTGGAGATCTGCATATGCATCAATGAAGCATTTATCCGAACAAGTGCTGCTGTGTAACCCCACATCCTTCAGGGATAAAAGGGAGCGCGGGGAAATTAATCATTTTTCCACAGCGTGACAGCACTTTGGCCCGATGTGGATAACCCATCCCCTAGGGCAGACCTCTAGATCATCCAGGGCTGTTGCTTTGGCAAGAAATGGACCATTTTCCCCCCGGTCCCCTGCCAAGTCCTGGGACCTTATGGCTGAAAATTGCATTCTTATGGTAAGCAAATGTGCAGTAAAGCAATAGCGAAGTTGCATGAATCTATCAGAGAGGACGTTAAAAAAAGGACATTATTCAGAGTCAGGAAGGGAAGAAGTGTTTTGAGATTGACGTCTGTTTAGACGTATGCAGTATACGCATGCCTACACATTAATATGGTTATATAAGAGGCTAATGCGAGGAAGAACATATACCCTCTCTTTTCCTTGAACTTTTTAAGGCCACAAACGTTTAATGTGAAACCGGTAATGACTAAAACAAACCTCAAATGTTGTTTACTTGTTCATGTTTCTTCCAATACTTCAGTTCTAAATCAAAAGGTATTAAGGACTAAACATGAAACGGTTCTTTTGAAATGCAATGCAGTCATTGTGTTTGGATTCCCCACAGACCCAGGATTGGCGATCTAAACTTTACTGATCAACTACAGAGAAAAGCCCTTAAAAATAAATCCAAGTCCGTCACAAAACACACTGTTTAGTCGAATAGGATGTCATTTCTAGGGAGTAAACATTGAATAATCTCTCTTTTCATCACTGCCATGGCAACACTAGCTTTTGTAAGAGAGAAAAGGCAAAAAAAAAAAAAAAATCTATCAAATTTAGTTCCTTCTCTTTTTGCACCTGTATACTAAACTTTTGCCTGCTTGCATTTTCTCGTCTATTGATCCTGTGGATTTTATTTTTATAGAAAATTAAAGTTGGATTTTAAGCCGTAGGTTCCTTTATCTCTCCATCCCTCAATGGGTTTAGTCATGCACGGAGAAGGTGCTTAGACCTTTCCAAAGACTTTCCTCTGAAGCGCAGGGAAATGCAGGCTGTCAGCGGCCTTTGTGTGGGGTTTACAGCTTAAACCCGTTGCCCTATACATTCGGTGACCCCTTTTTTCCAGAAAGTGAAAAGTTTTTTCTTTCATCAAACTCTGGATTATCTTTGATTTCCTCTCAGGTGAAAGGAGTTTTAACTCCCGAGCTGCGGATCTGACAGACAAAGGGGAGGAGGGAACTGTTTAGTCACCACATTATCAGGAGCCATTTCCCACTTGTCTGAAGCATTTTTCCTCCACATGCTAATTAACATCTCCTACTGTACCCCACCCCACCCCCTTCCAGCTTGTCCCTTCCCCCAAAACTCTCTCGCTCTCTCTCACTTTGGCTTAAGGCCTCGTTTTGCTTTGGGACAAGGCCTGACATATCAAGGCAAAGCCATTTGCATGCAAATTCAGATCAAAGGGAAACTCTCAGCTCACGATTGTCACCTTTTTGTGGGGCCTTTCACTTGTGCTAAATAAGCAGGATTGATAAGTTCTTATATAACTTAATCGTTTCTAATTACCTATTTAACAGCACATTAAAATGATTCCAGGAGGAGTTCTCTAGCAGGCTACCTTATTGTTTTGTCTTAGTTTTAAAATATTTTATTTGACACTTTATATATATTTTTTTATTTTTATTTTCAAATGATAATGCTTATTATTGTCATCATTATTATTATTATTATTACTTAGTCTTATAAAATTTTATTTTACATTTTAGATTTTCTTTTTTAAATTATCAATTAAACTCTGCACACCTGACGGCAAAATATATTTGCGTTGGAAAAATTCCTGATGAAGGTCATGCGACCGAAAACGTAGTCATTAAATGACATTAATTTTTTTTTTTTTGCATAGTGTGCGGGTTTTGTTTTTTGCTTTTCACTTTTTTTTATTAATAAAATAGAAAATGTATTATTATTATTATTATCAGTGATGGGAATAACGGCGTTATAAATAACGGCGTTACTAACGGCATTACTTTTTCCAGTAACGAGTAATCTAATTGATTACTCTTCTCATCTTAATAACGCCGTTACCGTTACTGCCAAAAAATGCGGCGCGTTACTATAACTGATGATGAAGCCGTTTTTTTTTTTCATCAGACCAACTAGATCTCTGAGCGAGAGGCAAATACTTTTTATTACTGTTCTTCCTTGGTTAGTGGGCAGAGCACGAGACAAGCGCATAAATGCTGACGATTGGCTGAGGTAGAGTAAAATTTCATTGTAAGCCAATCAGAGGTAGAGTTGGGCGGGTTTTCGAAAGCACGCATAGTAGTGATGGGAATTCGGCTCTTTTGACTCAGCTCACTGAAAAGAGCCGGCTCTTTGGCTCACAAACGGCTCTTTAAATGACTTTGACTATAATATTTCAATTTTTATTACATAATTATTTAATTTCTATAGGCTAAATTTGAAAAAATAGAGTTGGCTCTTCAGATATGCGAGCCAGCTCTCGAAGTTCAACTAAAAAAGCCGGCTCTTAGAGTCGGCTCATTCGCGAATCGCGAACGACTCATCAAAAGCTCATTCGCGAACGAGTCGATCCATCATCACTAACGCTCATTCGCGAACGACCCATCATCGGACAGGACAGGACAGGACACACAACGAACAACACAAGCCAGTCAGTCAACGAGAGACAGGTATGGCGACGAGCCCAAATAATCCAAAAGTAGCCTTCTCTAAATAGAAGTATATACATTACTTTTTCCTTCAAGAAATTAAAGAAACAATAAAAGGAAATATCAAAAGTTCCCAAAAATCTATCGTGTTATTTGCATTGATCCACTATATAAACATAATATCTACATACATGCCATTTGATTGGAGGCTAGTCTCACTTTGTCCCACAGCAACTTTTTTTTTTTAGATGTGTGTACAATGTTTCATGTTTCTGTTAATAATGTATTGTATTAAGTGTCCATTTCATTATAATATTCAGATTTATCATAAATAATTGAACATGCACATGTATTTTAAGTTCCTTTAAAGAGGGGTAGAGGTGGGGTCACGTTTGAGCATTTAAAATTTAATTTTACTTGAAAGTAACGCAATAGTTACTTTCTTAAGTAACTAGTTACTTTAAAAATTTGTAACTGAGTTACTAATTTAGTTACTTTTTGGAAGTAGTAACTAGTAACTGTAACTAATTACTTTTTAAAAGTAACTTGCCCAACACTGATTATTATTAGTATTATTAATACGTCTTAACAGAAATAATAGGTCTGAACGTAATATACTTTAAAAAAAAATAAAAGTAATATAATAATAATAATAATAATAATTATTATTATTATTATTATTATTATTATTATTATTCAATCATGCTTGGAAAAAGTAATATAATAATAATAATAATAATAATAATAATAACAACAATTATTATTATAATTATTATTATTATTATTATTATTATTATAAAAACAACCATTCTTTTAAATAATCGTAGTGTAAGCAACATTCACATTAACAGACTACTTTCGGAAGTAAAAATCTATTGCTTCCAGTCAGACTTCATAATGCGTCACATTATAATATCAGATCTACTTCTCTAAGAGTTTGTCACATATCGGCTGACAAGTGTAGCACTTTGCTAAAATCCAGCGACACTAAAATACATTAACTATTTCCAGGGGAATGCCACGCACGGTTCATATGCGGCAGATCACAGAAAACGGCCACCACAGCTCACCTGCTCCCATCAATCAAGCTGCAAATGGCTCTTCAGACACTCCCACAATTCATTTTCCAGGGCGCCTTACGTGACCACCATCTTGAAAATAACAAGAGTGCAAAAATAGGGGGAGAGCAGAGGGCTTTTAAAAAAAAAATTACTGCCAAATGTTCCCTTTTAACAACAGGCTCAAAGCACATCGTCAGATGAGAAGCCTCGACGTATCCCAGGTGGACTTCAGCAGCGGATACAAGGGTGGGAATTCTTTCAATATTCCTCATTTTAAATTTTCACGTCCACAGACATACTTCTCCCTTTTCTATCCACCATCTCAAACAAACATACACAGGCCAGAATCAGATTTACAGCAACTGTCATAGTCAGGGATGACAGACAAATTCATCTTCTCTTCATGAGTTTACATGCCAGGCATCTGCACTGCTGATCTGGCCTTAACAAGCGCCAGGTCTCTTCAAGCTGTCTTTTAAAGTTGATGTTTTCATGGCTGGAGATGAATTGCACTGTCATGATGAGAATCTATTTATACAACAGTTAGAGGATGGGCTGAGGTCCCCTTGAAGCATTTGTTAAAATCTGCATCTGTCAACCCCACGTCTGCACCATAATCCAGATGCAAAGGAGAACTTCTCGTTTCTTTTAAGCTACACCTAAAGCTTACCTTTCTGTGTAGTGTCACAAGCAGTCCTGCTCCCGCATTTGTCAACAGCAATCTCCAGAAAGGAGAGCACTTTAACTTGATTGTTGCAATTACGGAAAATGTATTTGCTTTATGTGCATGGTTAGGGAGACGCGTGAGTCCATCTATCACCAGACCGGAGTCTTGCACAACACTGACCAGTGCATGGATCACTCACAACATCCAACTCAAACAAACCATGCAGGCACCAGCCAGGAAGCATGCACTGGCTAAATGAGCCTTAATGGTAACACAGGTTATATATATTTAGATTGGCTGTAGATGACTATTACTTTATCACTTAAACAAAGAGAGTTGAAGAAAAGCTATTACCCAGGCCTGCTCATTAGTTAAAGAGCACATTTGCTTAAAAAGCAAAGTGTAGTGATAGTGAGCTACTTTAATACAAAAAATACAGCACTCTTCATAAGTTGTAGGCAAAACACACAAAAAACAGAAAGAAAAATAAATGTTAATTTAGCAAAAATTATAGAAAGTAAAATTGAATAATTTTATATATTATGGCTGCCCACTGCTCTGGGTGTGTGTTCACAGCTCTGTGTGTGTGCACTTTGTATGGGTTAAATGCAGAGCACGAATTCTGAGTATGGGTCACCATTCTTGCCTGTATCATCACTTATATAGATACACATATCTATATACACACGCAGACACAGCATATATAAATTGTACATCATATACAATGACAAGGTTCTCCAAAAACTGTCATTTAAGTCAGTTGCCCGTGTCCTTGTCAGACTTGATAATTTCTGATTCACAATTCAAAAACAGTGATATGCCTCGAGTTGTGAAAATGACAGTAAAGCACTCATATGAATGCAGCCAGCATCTCAACAGCAGATCAAACTGACTCCATGACTTTGCCATGGAAAGAGCTTGTGCTGTAATTCATCTTAAAATGGATTGCTCTGTCACCTCCACTAACACTTACTGAGAGCACCCATCAATACTTTTTGTCAAAAGCTGCACGCTAGGTAAGATGCACCATCAATCACTATTTACATAAAACGCAAAAAGACTCTCCGTAGGCAAGCCTGCTAGAGGTTGATTTTACCTGGAAAGCTTTTCTAAAGACATGGGTCAGCATGTGCAAATAGAGAAACGCTGTCAACTATGTCAGTCATGAGCAACAATATACTTGAAAAAAAAATCGGTATATTCACAATGAAACTACTACTGTCAATCTGCTTCCTGTGTTGTGCCTAGAGCTTTTCATCACTGCTTTTCAAGCATACAAAAATAAAACTGCACCAACTCTATTATTTATTCACCCAATGTTTATGGTGACATGTCAAACTGTTTAAAACAGACCTGAAAAACTGTTCTGGCCTTGGATGAAAAGATGAAAATGACATTAACAAATGTCAAAAATGTATACCAATCATGATTAGTTCACTCAGAAAGACTTCACAAGTATCTGTGCAGTTTCAACACAGGCCCTTGAGAGAAAAACCAACAAGGCTCAGTGTTAAAGATAGCCACAGACGGAGGATGAAAGATGGCTCCCCAAGAAGTCCCAGCCAGGACCTGCCTCACAATGTTTGGACAAGTGTAGAAAGTTGGTGGAAATAAATATTTCAACTCTCCGCGGGCTCTCGAACCCATTCAGATTTGTCTGTAAATAAGCCTTATTTGATATAAAACACACATGCTGGCCTTAACTTGTGGTGGAGTGCATCAGATGTTTGTCACGCCGAATGTTCTCTTTAACACCATCTATGACTGATGAGTGATTTACCATGCTTGTATAACGTCCAACCCTCCCACACGGATCTCATGACATCACACACGGTGCCGTGACAGCCACCCGAGACACATAGAGCCGTGCTCGGGTACGCAGCCAACCGCTGCTTCTCCAGGCTTCACTGTAAACAGTTTGGACAAATATTGAGAGCGTTCATTAATTTATAAGGATGTCTGTGTAGTTTTTGGACCTGGGCCTCCACTTATTTGATATGGTGACACGCAAAGCTTTCCATTAGATTTGAGTCTATCAGCGGCAGTGCACAGAAAACATTCGCTAAGTCAAAGTGACGCTGTTCGTTCCAAGCTGAGGGAAGCATTTGGAAACGCCACAACAAATGCTCCTTAATAGAAACGCACAGGCTTATGAAAGAAAAACACCTTCATATTCATACACAAACACATAAGCACACTTGCACACACACAACTCCCTGTCTGTTTTACGCACACACACCAAATTCAATTTGGAAACCATCATCTAGCTGCAGAGAGGTGGACAGGAAAGTCATATTGGTATAATGCTCATATTATCAATCATCTTGACGTTTTATTGGCTTTATCACTGTACATGCCATTAAAATGATGTCTGGCTCAGACTGTCAGGGGCAAACATTAAACAGACCAGGATTAAAATGCACATCTCGAACAAGTCTCCCTCTCCCTTTTAAATGACTTCCCAGTCAACAGCACAAGCTGCTTTAGCCTTTGAGAAATGCACCAGGTGTTACAAGTCAACACTTTCGGTGACAGAGATGCAAAAAGATGAACTACTGGATCTCCTCTAACATGTGCGCTCCTCATCAAAAGTCAACGACCAACTCTTCAAGCAACAGACTGATATCCTAATAATGGTGATCATAAGAAAACATTCATATTACCGCTTAAACCATTAAAAGTCATTTTGGTGGTTCGCAGGACTGTAAGGACAGGAAATATCCATAATTCAATGGATCCTGACAGTTAAAAGCTTGTAAATGGATGTTTAAATACAACCGCTGTAGCCAAGCTGGCAAATACACTATATCATTGACCCATACTGTGAACGTATTTGTGTTGTAAATAAAGCAAAGTATTGAAGAATGTTTCTGCTTTCTTGTTATTCATGTGGACAATTTGCATCAATTTGCTTAAAAAAAAATTAATGTACAGTTAATTCATTTTCAATGCAGACATTGAATTAAACAACATTTTACGTTAAAATGTGCTTGTCAATGTTAATGACTTGTGTTCAGATATTTTTGTTAAAACCATCTATATTAATAGTTCACCAATAATACAATAAAACCTCAAATGTAAATATATATTAGCATTAACATTTTCAAAAGAAAATTTCTCATTTAAGCCACAGTGAATTGTTTAAACATACTATGTCAAACTTACTAGCAATTTCAAAGTAAAATTGTGTCCTTTTTTCTAGTATACACTATATCATTTAATATATCCTACTTTATAACAAGTGTCTTTAACTATTGTGTACTTCCATTTAAATAAATATTTGATACAAATGCACATAATGTGTACATATGTTTTAACATTGAACTTGCATTTAAAAATACCTTCCTGTAATTACTTACATATAATTAATTTCTATAGTTATCTAACCTTAACCATATTCCATCTCAATAGCAGCAAAAGTGTTTTGCAATTCAGCATGAACCCAAAGGTACACTTTACCTAACAAATTATTAGGCAAGATGAATCTGTTTTTTTCGGTGACAGTACTTTGTGAAGCAATGTAATTGTTTAGGGGCAGAACCCCTGTTTTTCTGAACAATTGAAAAATGGGTGAGAGTTTGAAAATTCAGCAGTCATTATTCATGCAATTTTGTTTGGTGCCTCTAGCAGTGCAAGAAATTACACACTTCAACTTGAAAATGAAGAGCAGATGAAGTACAGCCATTAAAATAATCTGATTACACATCTAAATCTCACACATCCGCTTTGAAAAAGCAAGATATTAATCCAAAACCCAACGAGCTACGCCTCTTCAAAAGCATTTCTTTAAATAGTGAGACCCATTCCATCTGCTCGCTCTCCATTCCAGAGCAAAGCAGTCGCTCCAGGCAACTCATCAATACTGCACTGCTGCACAAAAGATGCCCAGTTCATCGTACTTGTAATATGGTGAAAATCTCCTTTTGTGGAGCACTTCACATGCGCTCATGAAATATGTTATTGTGCCTATCCTCGTCCCTGGCGAACAATGATGTCCTTTCTACTGCCGAGCAAGGCCTGGAGACACTCTTCACACTCACTCAATGGACTCCAGTCACCAAACATTGAGCATCACAGCTTTAGACCATATTAAAATAATGATGACATCACACTTCTGGCATATTTCCGCACAAAGAGAACGAGTGCATATTTTTGCACACAGTTGAATGTGGAGGAAGAGGCCCAGCTGAGCAAACTCAAAGTACTGTTTAATATCCAAAGCTCTTCTAGTCTCAGTTAAATATAAAATGATCTATGGGCCGCAGTGCTCTTGATGGAGAGCCTTGCCGAGTTGCATCATTCTCCATAATTCCATTCATGAGCCTTTCCCCATCTCTTATTGGCCGTTTGTCACATTTCTCCCATTATTCATTGTGTTAGGTGAAAGATGGATTCACTAGGACAATGCATCAGTTCCAGCTTTCCACTCTAAAGAGACTAGCACATAATAATGTGTATGAACAAGGGCAGGCGATGATATTTGTCTTCATATTGAAACAAAGGAACATTATTTAGATGTGTTTCATGTGAACAGAGTAAGCTATATATTGATCCATGAGTGTGGCAAACTGCTTGAGGATGGCAGAAGATTTTTGTTTGACAACAAAATGGTTTTTGGTTTTGGTAGGATAACTATACAATATCAAGAAAAGAGATTCTCAAAACCAATATCATGTCATTATGCATTCTTTTGTGTGTGTGTGTGGCCGGCAAAGGCAAAAGACTCATTAGAGTGTGAAACGACTTTAAACGTTTTTTACTTTTCCAGCCAAACTAATTATAGGTAGGATGCTGAAAATTTAACAATTAGATGTTTTAGTAGTGGTGGGCGGTATGATCAAAAATTTATATCACAGTATTTTTCTAAATTAAACCAGTTTCAAGGTATATGGCGGTATTTTTTATTATTTATTTTTCATGCATGACCAGGTGTAAACCACATTTTCTACTGACTGAGAGAGGAAATGGGCTACAGCAGTAGATTGACTTAGATTGCCCTATTTTATACTTTTATGATTATTGTAGAAAAAGGCGAATACTTTCCGTACCCACTATATACATAAAGTCCATGTTTAGATTTGTATTTATTTATATGTTAGGACGAAAGGTTTTTTTTTTTTGAGCAACTGGGATAGTGCCCCACTGGGAGTTGGTAAAATAAAAACTTGTGGATTGATGATAACGCCAGCTAACAGGAATAATGCTCAGAATGCTTGTGGATTAAACATTTCCGATGATGTTCATTGCCATGGACTGATTTCATAGGGTTACAAGAAAACGTAGGATATGGATTTAACTGCGAACTGTTAGTAGGCTGCTGATGTTATGATTGATCATGCTAGCTACTGTTAAACAATATCAGAATGCCGTAACTCAATATCCAAAAAATGTGGAAGAGACGTAACTGGTGTTATAAGATGTTCTGCCTTGGTTTCTAGGGCTTTTCGAAGTTACAGTAGAGACAACCCATTATTTTCTTGGAAAAACAACTAAATTAACTCAAGATAATTATAGACATGATAAAAGAGTCTTGAACGTCCCAAAATACCAAAACTAATTTTCACCAAAAAAAAAAATCTAAGTTACGGTCTTTATATATATATATATATATATATATATATATATATATATATATATATATATATATATATATATATATATATATATATATATATATAGTATCTTATATTAGTATAAGACTATAAATTAAATGATTTTTTTTTTAACCAGTGCAATTTCTTTTAGTTATCATTTACTCTTTAAGGTTCTTTTATTGGCATTAGTGATTAAACAGCAAGGTCTTTTATAGTGGAAAAACCTTCTTAATATTATTCAAATTCTTCACATCAAGAAATAACTATTTTCTGAAAAGTTATTTAAAAACCCCAGAATGGTTTTTAATGAAAATCACTGCAAAAAAATTTAAAAGAAAAAGACAACTTTCTGCAACCATTAATTTTAGAGTGTTCAGTTTGAACTACTTTATTATAAATAACTGTTTTCCGTTTGGCTTTTCAATTCAATTTGAATTGGAATTAAAATGGTATTCTCAATTTAGTTGGGGTTATGGTCAAATTATCACCCTGACAGAAAGAATAAAAAATGAACACAAATCTCCCTCTTTTTATTGTTTTTGCTGATAGGCAGACACAAACTCAGGAAAACCAAATGGTGTGTGTAAGGATTAGAGATTCAGGAGGTGTCCGAGATTGAGAGGGCCAGCAGGGGTGGTGAGTGTGAAGAGAGGTGGGAAGGGGATGTAGTGAACCCTCATTTGGGATTTGAGAGGATGCTCCCCCTCAGATGAGTTGGAGGGCTTCCCCTGAGATAACGAGGGGCCTCTTGCTGAGCCGCTGGGAGAAACATCCACCGCATGTGTCTAAAGGATAACAGCACCTCCACAGGAGCTGTAGCCAGAGAGCTTTCAGCATGGTGAGAGAAGGGCAGGATGAGAAATAACATCTCTCAATGAACACAGGCTTGAGGGAGGGGGCTCAAAGCTTAATACTTAGATTGAGTGTCTGTCTACCTGAACTGAACATTTGGACCCGAGCACTCATGAATAAAGGGATATGCATATGAATGCAGTTGTAACTGTCTCTTGTTGTTCACTGGTCTTTTAAAGGGACAGGCTCATCATTTACTCACTGTCATGTTGTTCCAAACCCTGTAACATACTTTCTTCTGTGGAATACAAAAGCAGACGTTTAGCAGAATGTCCAAGCATCTCTCTTGTGTGCAATGAAACTAGATGGGGACCAATGACTGTCTAGCTCCACACAGGACAAAGAGCACTGTAAAATAATCATAAAAGCACTCCAAACAACTCATATACTTCTTAAGGCCCAGCTATACTTCACTTTCTGCGTGACAAAAATTGCACCATGAGGACAATGCATGGTAAATATACTTTTCAAAGTATACTTTGGACTAGATGCCATATAATAGGCTTTGTTTAGAAATCGGTTACTAAAAAAGGTTATCATTAACTAATCATTGAAGAGATCACTGTATGGAAAGGAACAGCTTTAACATCTTCTATAAAAAAATTCCTTCTATGTTCCAAGGAAGAAAGCAAGTATTCTGGGTTTCCAAAGACATGAGGGCAAATGCAAACAGATTTTTCAGTTTTGGGTGAGCTATTCCTTTAAAAATTAGATCTCATAACACTTAAGACACTTTTCATGGTCTCCTGTTTGACCTTGAATCACGAATCACTCCTGACTAAATGTTTGATGTAATAGTCTTTCCATGTATGTTTGATCCAAAGATTATGCAAGCAGAAGTTTAGTCTGATGAAACCATGAAGGCGCTCTCCTCCACAGAAAAAGCAGTGTAATGCAATGCAGCACATTATGAAACGCATTAATTCAGACAGTTACTTTAGCAACTGCAAAATGGCACTATCAAGTCATCCAACAGTAACCGCTAAGTATTAAAGAATAAAGATCTTCTGCTTCCTAATAAATGATTAAAGACATAAGTACAGATATTCTAAACACGATATAAGAGGTTGTAATTTCTGAGAAATTATGTTACTTAATATTATAATGTTGATTCAATATAGCGTCATGCCAATTACAATCTCTCCTAGTTCAAGCAAAATAAAATTTGATTTTATTCATTCTGCATGTTTCATTAAAACTTGTCATGCCCTCATAAGAAATCTGGCCGTCCTTTTGTAGCTTCTGGATATTCCTTTCATTTTTAGCACCTACAGCTACCTCCCATTGGTTTCACAACTTCAAAACACACCTCATGAAAAAATCAGGAGTTATCTGACATGTGTCCCTCTCCCCAGATGGCATGCCAACACCAAAGTCCAGCATTGATTTTCTGTAAAGCAACGCCGGATTAGGCCCCTTTAGGGCTCAGCTGCCTCGGCACGGCCTGAGGGGCTGCTATAAAGCTAATAATTAATTTAAACTGCCTGCCTGGCATGTTGAAGGATCCACATTTGCAACACACCACCAACCAGTTGTGACTACGATTCTATAGAGAGAACATGGTATTTATATCGCCAGCATGTTGGACAAAGACGTGTGGTCATGGAGCGTAATTTCACAAAACGACCTAGTGATGCACGGCGCGACTTATTTCTAGCCAGTAATGGCCTGAGTGAGAAGTTAAGATGCAACTCCACTCTATTCTTCTTCTTCTTCATTTTGCACACTAAATCAAACTTTATATATAAATTCTAAGAAGTTCATTAAGAATTTTTCAAAAATTGCACTTATGAACATTCCTCAAAAGAAAACAAAAACAAATGACAGGCTTAAAGCACTAGGGCTGTGCGATTAATCGAAATCTAAATAAAATCGCGATTTGAATGTGCGCGATTTCTAAATCGCTTTATAGCACGATTTTCTGCAGCCCTGACCTCCCGCAGTACGTTATCTGAACCAATCAGGATGCAGCGCACCTAAGTGGAGCACGAGAACAGAGCAGACTGGGCATATGCCTAACTCCAGGTTCACACACAGTGACAAACTCCTGTGATTCGTAGCCTTTTTTTTTTTTTCGATTCTATGTTAACAGATCAGAAAGTTCACACTGCACTCGGTAAAAGATGAGAACAGAAAAGGTTATAGATAGAAAGGTGCGCAAAGGTTTAATATCTTGTGCATGAGCACAGAGAGAGTGGTGAGTGCACAGGACACGGGTTGAGTGAGAGGAGACACGTTGTAAGGCAGTGTATATTTGAGCCTTATACAGTCTATGATCTGAGCACACGCGTCTGGTTTTATTAACAGAGCAAAGAAAATCTGCGTGCGAGCAGATAGATTCGCACTCGTGCATTATTTTAATGTGCTTTCGAATTACAATAATGCGCTCTCGTTGCTGCTTCTGAACCGCGTACACATAACTTGCTGTATACGCACTGCAGACGGAGTACGTGTGAACCTTGGGCAATAAATATATTAGGCAAAACATATAACACCCGAGGCACCACTACAGTGAGCTTTATGACCAATGCATGGCCAAAAAAAACATCCCTGAACACGGGTTTTATTTTATTATTATACTTTTTTGCCATATGTCTAGATTTTGTTTGACATCTTTACTTAGTGATTATTTTGACTTAAGTCTGTTTCTAGAGACATGTTACAACTTTTTGATAAAGCTCTCATTGGTTTTCTTTTGGAAATATGTTTCAAATTTAGACTGAATGCATTTATGACTGTAAAGCATGTCTGTGTGTGTCAAAATCGTAATTAAAATCTAAATCACAAAATTGATAAAAAAATCCAGATAGGTTTTTTTTGTCCATATCGCACAGCCCTATAAAGCACTATATGATTTTATCATGGTTCAAAAAGTCGCTGATCAGCTTAAACACCTCAAAGCAACTGACTGCATATGAATGTAATAATCATAATAAATGCACAAAATATTTTAATTGTGACAGGCTCGATGGTAATATTTCATTAAACATTTTATTTTTAAAGGTTTAAGACAAGGTAAAGGTTAACCTAACTTTAAGAGGTTATCTACAATGATTTCTAAGAACATTTCAGGAATTCAAACATACAGCCCAAGAACACACAAAATATGGGTTATGAGTTTAGAAGCATGTTGTTTTCTAAGTAAAATCCTACTTGAGACTATATTACTGGTATTATTAACCCACTATGGGACATTGTCTTTACAAATGATGCCAAGAAAAATGCCTTTAAAATACAATATTAACGTTCAACCAACAAAATGTAATTTTAGTAGTCATATGACATTTTTGGTAAGAAGGTAGTAAAGGAGACATTTTATTAAGTCACATGCTCTTAAGTCTCCATAGTGAGCTAATTTTAGACTAGAAAATACAGAAAATACATATAAATTCAATAAAAAAGAAAAAAATAGCATTGTTTATCCAAATGCATTTTCAAAATTATTAATATTTTTTAATTTAATATTTTTATTTATTTTTTGGTCATTTAATACTATTTTATAAAAAACATTTGCTCAAAGACCAAAAAATCTAAGCCTCACGCATAAACGACAAAGTCCTTTTATAGGATGCATATTTTGTGTAGTTGGCACAATTGACCAGCATTGGCAGGCAGTATAATAGCTTTTTTTTTTTTGGAAGATGGAGAGACAACTCGTGTCTATTTTAGAAGGTAATGATGATAGTGATAGGAGTGCATCAGAAAATTAGGTTGTGATAAAAAAATATGTTGAGGAAAAAGGATAATAGAAGCAATGGGGGTAAGGGGAGTGATGAATAATAGGTTGCTGTGGAAGTCTGGTATTTGCATACATTATCATATGCCAGTTTGGAAGATGTGATCCATACTACATCCAGACATCAGGAAAGATGCCAGTGTTTATTGGCATTACTATTCTGACAGGTAGTGATGCTCAAAAATGATGACTGCAAAGTCAAAATCTAGTAACATGTGGGATTTGTGGGGTGCACTGGAAAAAAAAAAAGTATAAGTGAAATTGCATCTAAATGTGTCAGGTTTTACACATTTTTACACGCGAGTTTCAAATCAAATAGCAGCACAAAACAAAATTGAATGTTTATAAAGATTTTTAATGTTTTTGAAGCAGTAAGACATTTTCACCTCTTTTCGGATACTGAAAAAGAATTGCATTGTGTGTGAAGTTTCAGAAAATTTTTCAAAAACAATTTACACTGATGAGACAAAGTCAGTTATAAATAACGGAACCCTAAAAAAAAAAAAAGGTCAAAGGTCATATGTAGAAAACAAATGTACAATGGGGTGAAATAAAGATGGTGGACAAGAAGTTTCAGCTATAAATGCATTTCAAACTGCAAAGTATTAATTAAAATAAACAGTTGTATCCATTTAAAATGGACTTTTACCCTATGTACGTGTGTGTTATTTATATATTATATTTATGCATAGAGTGCTCTTCATTGTGCATTTAACTTTTCAATATGCCAACACCCAACCCTTTCATTTGCGATTCAAGTAGGGTAGGATAGTAGGCAGAATCTATGAATATGCAATTCTCTCTAAACCAAGCACTAACAGAAACAGATGGTCCACGTCACAGGTCTATGAAATCCCTTCTTTCCCTTCAGTGCCAGTGAGAGCTCTTACAGAAGGTCCACTAGAGGGATTTCACCTGAACCCCTTTATCTTATTGATGCAAACTCTCCTCAGGTCAGACGCATACTACCGGTGTAGGGGCAGTCTAGGATGCCTGTCTGAGAAAGTAGGCTCATGAGGATATCCCACCTCCTCCCTCTCTTCCAGTTCTGGGCATTTTGATGCCTTGCGCTCTCAGTTCTGAAACGGACTCTGAAGACCAACAGACCCAGACACAAACAGACAACTCTTTCCTCAAGACCAAAGCAGTCTTAGAGCCGAGGGGAAAAAAGCTTTAAACATCACCAAATATCCAGATAATAGAAGACTCCTGGCCGAGATGTAAACGATGCCTGCAAACTTTTATTATATGACCAGTATGTGGTATATATGCAAAAGGCAGTAAACTTGGTGGGGATGGGGGGTAAACTAAAGTTGATGTATTAAAGTTAAATCATTCAAATTCAGCATTTTGAGCTGAACATGGCACACTTCTAAATTCATTTTCATGACCACATGTTTGAATTTTTTGCGATATTGAAAATGTCTGAATTATTTCTGTTATGTTGCAGATGACTACTGATTTGAGTTATGCCATAGATTTATTAAACTGCCAAAGACATGATATAGTTACAATACATTTTATCTTATAATACAGCATTTTGCATGTCACAATGTATGATACTCAAAAGCCTAATTTCCACCGAGCGGTACGTTTCAACCGTATGGTACAGTATAACAGGTAATCACTTCTGTTTCTAATATCAGAAGTTGTGCATGGTACCAAAATGGTACCAAACCATACTCTACCACTTTTTTGGGACCTTTTCAATTAGGGTACATAGCACTGTAAAAATTCCAGCAGGTGTTAAGAATACAACGTGAGTTGCTAACCGATTACAAGATCACAAAAATATATATATAAAAATAAATAAAAAATAAAACTACTATACACCCATTTTTAAAAATGATACTAAATTAATATGTCTACTATTTTCCATACAATGTTTTGTGCAACATAAAGCTGCCATTTTTTTAAGGAGGAATCTAGTTGTTACGTGCTTTATCTGTGAAAAAGCTCTAAGTGACTCTGAAATTTGTGGGGAAATGTTTTGCAGCTGTGTTCAAAATCTGCAGCAGCTGTTTAAACCCCTGTATGGTTTTGGTATGCTGGCCAAGAGAAAGAAAAAAAACTGTGATGATACACGTTTGCAAAGCAAATGATTTGGATAGTACCCTCTAGTTCATCACTCTCCAGGTGGCACACCACTGTTTAACAGAAACCATAACACTGAGGCGGACTTCTTATTCTGGGCAGCATCTATCCCCAAACTGTTACGGCAAATATTTTCTAATAACGATGAGTGCTTGGAAAAGTAAATTCCTAATGACAGAGTTCATAGTGTGTTTTATGGTGGCTGGACAAATTCACACAGTGTTAACGTTTATCACAGCACCCAGTTGAGGAACTGCCCCTAAACTTCAAAACATAAGAAGGCGCTACAATCTTCTTTTCAAATCTTGGCAAGATAAACCCAGTGTATCTGTCTCCGCTTTTCAGAACCAGCACACTATGAGACACTGTGGGAGACAAAGTGTCATGGAGCAAGCACGTTGAGAGGATAGTACAGAGAGGGAACCCTTTGTTCTGTTTCCAAACTGCTAACCTCCTTTTTTTTATCCTTTGGGAAACTCCAGGGGGAAGTTAAAGTATGGCATGCTCTTTTTTTGCTTCAAAGCACTAATAAGTTCCATGCCTGTGAGTTGCTTACATCATTAATCAGTGAGATGGCTTTGCGTGATAAAGGACGTAAACTGGCAGCGAACCATGGACTAACACAGATTTAACGTTAGGCCTGTAGCTCCGCACCCACATCATACCAGCAGCCCAGATGCCAGCGCTCCAGTCACAGGTCAGCCATGCATCAACACAGCGAAAATACCATTTTACTAAACATGTCAGCGATGAATTAAACATCCTTCTTCATTAGCATGATGTTAAAGCCGTTTGTGGATTAAGTTTTATGATAATCAATCAACATGAATCAGGGCCTTAATGTGAAGCAATATTGACAGACCCCTTTCCAAAGCGAAGAGAGAATGATGTCTAACTCGTTTGTTTCTAAACATGTCAAAACAGAGGAAGGGAGTCAGGCACGTATGCCATGTGGGGCCCCATCAGGTCAGGCTATAAAAATCCATCACTGGCTCTGTGCTCTGCTAAGGAAACATATTGTAGATTTTAAGAGCCTTTTTATTCAGCCAGACTGTGTACTAAAACTAATTGGATTTCTGTCAATGGAAAAATATATCCCTGGGAAGACTTTGAACTACATAAGGCTGACGGCACAATAGCCCATGAGGGACCGACTCTTCCTCCATGCCAAACGTGAGGGAAGAAAATTAAACCAACGGTCAACATTAAATATTAAAATAGCATGGTATTGAGTTTTTGAAAAATGATGTCAGGCTCACTCATTTGGTTCACCAACACAGTGAATTAAGCTACATTTAGTGGGTGATAATTGAAATCATAGCTGTAGTCATTACCGCTGACATGCCTCTAAATAATACCCTATAAATTTCCCCTCCGTTTTCGGGGGGCTCTGTGACAGCTGGCAGGGCCTGAGAAAAACAAAGTACAGAAACTATTATTCTCCCCTGTGTGACCGGGCCTTCCTATTCCTCTCTTCCCTAAAGCCAATAAAACGTCAGCTTTTATTCTAACCCTCCAAAGTGCTGGCTGGATGTCAGCTATCCTCTCTAAAGCCCTACCACAGAAAACTGAGGGCCTGTAAATCACTATGTCACAGACACACCATCCGTCTTCGGGTTTACAATAAAACAGGGATGCAGTTATAGAGAGAATGATGCCCATGCCCAATATAGATTTAATTTGAACAAAAAGAGAACATAAAAGACATTCCCTTCCATTCAAGACCAACAGTTTGAGATGTGCCTGGATGGGCTGTACAGCGTGTTCAAACAGATATTTGGCTGACGGAAATACTGATTATGTTTTAAAGATAATTATTTTGCCACCAGGGCTCTTTTGTTGCACCGTAACAGAGGAACTGTGATTTATGCTACGGTTGTGATTCAAAGAATAGAAAGACTTTTTGGCATCAAACTGCAGAACATTTATTGCACTTCCGATTTGTGAAGATGATATTGGACAGACACGTAAAAACTCGTTTTTTTTTTTTGGAATAAACATCTACCTCATTGAAGCCATTCTTTTATTTAAGATGACAGAGCTGCAGTCTTTGGAGCGTTATTTCAAAACCCAAGTACACGAGTCAGCAGTCAGAACTGACATTTACAATGTCAGAGATAAACACGGGGTGATTAGTGATCATTTGACTAAGCGGAGACCTTTCCACCACTCAACATGGAATGTTCCTGGAAAGTTGAATTAGAAATTAGATTTAGAGACATTTCGTTAGAACAACATGTAGCAGAAAGCATCTTGAAAGCTTTTCTTATTTAGTGGCTCCTTTAGTTTACAGTACAAGTCCAAACACTGACGTCGGTCTGCGCGTTCATACCTGTGCTTTAACTTTTGCCAACCAGACGGGACAGAAGGACAGACCTCTAAATGAACACAATATTGCTGCGCTTTGGCAGTAACATGTGGAAGAATTTTGTATTTTTTTTTATCAGATACCAGATTGTCATCTGACCAAAATACAGAAAGCATGATTTGCCTGCAAGAACTTTTCAAAACTAATTTGGTAGGACTTGACGATGTTCCCCTCTCGTTGGCTGGACAGAAGACGCTGCCTGTTTTGGCAGCCGCAGAGATATTGCACATCAGCTGCATTTTATTCTTCTAGGGGCAATCAAGTACAGCTTTGTTTATGCTTTGGGCAGGACTGCGACGCAAAAGAGAAAAGGACGTGTGGCTCCTCAAGTTAAGGCCATCTACATAAGAAACGGCTGGAAATATCAAGACAAGATGAAGGCATCCCTTCCTGTTGCCGTTAAAACAGAAAAATAGCAAAGACAAATATAACTGGAACTAAAAAAACACAACGAAAATGGAGGTAACAATCAAGCTACAGTGGGTTTTGTGTAGCCGAGCTAAAGTCTATATGTCCATGTACACATGACATAGATAACAATTTATACTTTTTCTTTTAAAATGTGTAAATGTTTGCATACATGATGGCTGAAGCTGAGCCACAATCATCTAAATCAACAATTATTGAAGTCCAACGTCACCAAAATAAAGGGTCTAATGTGATTTCAGTCAGACTACACAAATTAACTTCTTTAGTCCGACTTAAAGTCTGTGTGAAGCAATATTGAATGTGTTTATATATAAATATGTGGAGACCGAGCTGTTTTGTGAATTATCGCAACCAGGTAATATGCATTTACGTGACAAAGGCAAAGCTAGCTAGCAAACTGTAGGCTGTATTAACAAACGATAATGAAAGTAACTCACAATTGAGCGGGCGAACCACTGATGCTAATGTGCTCTAGTTATTTGGTGTGTTGGACTTGAAGCAGCGGTGAGCAGACCGATCTGTGTATGACATCAAAGTACGGCGAGAGCGAAAGATTCGAAAGCATAAGGAGTTTCTGCTCTCATAGCTCTTACGATACATTGATGTCATTAAGTGATTATTATGTGCAGCGCTGCTTCAAGTCCAACACACCTCTTTATAGCATTAGGGGAGGGGTCATGTTCAGCGGCTCCAATGCATCAGAGAGACATGATTTCAGGCCCATCCAAAAAAAAGTGAAATACTATTTAACAGTCTAACTCCACAATTCAGTACTACATCGTTCACAGTCTGTGGAACGCATTTTCAGCCATACATTTCTAAAGTGTTTAGAAACTATTCTCTGTATTGCCTTTTCATGGACTTTAGACTTTTAAAGTGTGTGTAAACATACTTGATGACTAACAGAAAGCAATGCATGAATTATAATGATGGCCCGAAATAAGGCCCGAAAACAAATACTGTGATTTCAGTCAAGATCTCAATCCAAACAAGAAATTCTCTCTTTTGTTTAAATTCATGTTTGCTTTGACCTTAAAGGGTTAATTCACCCAAAAATGAAAATTATGTCATTAATGACTCACCCTCATGTCGTTCCAAACCCGTGAGACCTCAGTTCATCTTTGGAACACAGTTTAAGATATTTTAGATTTAGTCCGAGAGCTCTCAGTCCCTCCATTGAAACTGTGTGTACGGTCTACTGTCCATGTCCAGAAAGGTGAGAAAAACATCAAAGTAGTCCATGTGACATCAGAGGGTCAGTTAGAATTTTTTGAAGCATCGAAATTACATTTTGGTCCAAAAATAACAAAAATTAGGACTTTATTCAGCATTTTCTTCTCTTAAACGGTGTTCTGGAGATGAACGGAGGTCTTACGGGTTTGGAACAACATGAGGGTGAGTCATTAATGACAATTTTAATATTCGTTTTATTATAATTTAATATAATATAAAACTTTAGCCTAACTGGGTCATATTTTCACTGTGGAAAAACACAGACACACACTGTAAACTTATTTAAATGATCCATTAGCAAAGCAGCAAGTAACAAACATGTCAACTTTAATGCATCCAAAATGGTTTCTCTGTACCCTCACAATTTTGCCTGTCAGCTCACCCTCTCTTAAAACAATCACAGAGGTACAAATTTGCTCTGAGAAATTAAATGAGATTTCATTGCTTTATAGTTGATTTCTAAGAGCGGCAGCCTGAATGGAAATGCATAAATTCCGTTTCTGCCACTTGCGCCCGTCTAACAAACTAATGCAAGCCAAACAGTCCCGGGCTGTGCCCAAATATTAGCGCTAAAGAAGCCTGATAGATCAGATATGGAAAATTCCCATTTCCACAAAAGCATCAATTTCCATACCCTCTGCGGGCTAAGTGATTTGACGACTTCATTTCGACAGTTTCTCCCTCGTACTCTTAACTGACATTTTATCTACATACTTGCACAGCCGCAGATTGAACACACCCGGAAGACAATGACAGGCCCTTCTACCGTTGTCACTTCTCATTTCCGCAAAGAGCGATGCATTTTACTGGCTTATGCCAATAATAGCCCCATCAAAAAGGAGACTCCACCTTGCTCTGATGTTGAGGGAGCACTTCATGTCGCAGGCTCTCATTTGTCAATTAACAGGAGCCTTCTGGTGTTGGTGCGCGGGGGCTTGAAAGACAAAGTCTCGCCCGTGACGAATGAAGAGAGACAGATGAGTGAAGCATGAGCTGGAGTGTAATACTATAATGTGCTTTAGATATGAATATAAAATGACATTAGTGACAGTCCATACAAGGATATATTTCATTTCTCGGTGTACCCAGCCACCGTACTTTGTCTTCTTTGTTCCGTTTTCATCAGACTACATGCAGCTCATTGTGACAGGCTGTCTACATTTAAAGCAGAAAATGCAAGTTAGGATATTTGATTTGCCATCAAGACATACGCACGCAACGCAGGTGAGCACAGGTTTTTGTGTGAGTTAATGAAGTATCTTATGCATAAATAATGATCTCAAATTTCAAGAGCGCTTCAGTCCAGCTGTGTGGTTACGGACCGCGATTGTGCCCTCGTCAAGCCACTTCTCCCCTGCCCCTCTGGTGGTCTGTGCACACCACTGATTTAACATTCTGTTGGATGCTTGGCTGTTACATTCAAGCTTTATACAACTTATAACAGTTTCCCTTTGAAATATATTCTTCTTGATTTGGCTGTTGGCTCATATGCAAGGTGGCCTAATAAACTGAATCTTATAGCAAACAGACTGTCAGATGTCCAAGAGGAATTTGCAGCTGCTTCGTTCCTCTGCATGACTGAGGGCCATCATGTTTACCCCCTCATCTGGACAGGGCAAGACAAGACCATTACATTCCCTTTGCTTTCACCTTCCACTCACCACAAAGCCAGGCATGTCTAGTACACTGGAAGGGACACTTTGACAACAATCTCCGACAATCTCTGAGATTACTCCTCCTGTCTATGATCGAATACCTTTTCATGGCTAGTCTTAAGAAAGGTACAGTTTCACCTTCATACCAACTCAACGTTAAAACCATACAAAAGTCCCCTTGTGAAAGGTCTGATAAACTGAATGTGATTTCACATGTGTGTTCGCAGAGATTCTCTCCGACACCTCTCACATCAGCTAACATAGCCTGGGAGTGCACACAGTGGTTTTGGGCTGTGGTACATCACTATGTCTGATCACTGATCATCTAACTTCCATTTAGAGAATTCTAAAAAATAATAGCTCAAAAACACCATGACTGAACTTTTGCCTTTATTAATTGATCTTCACAGGTAGCATGTAAGATATTATGATGTAATCCATAACAAACAACAAAAAAATTATTTGATACATTCTCATTAAATTAGGA
Source organism: Carassius auratus (assembly GCF_003368295.1). NCBI lineage: Eukaryota > Metazoa > Chordata > Actinopteri > Cypriniformes > Cyprinidae > Carassius > Carassius auratus. Next base: position 18,321,526 of record NC_039255.1, on the reverse strand, counting down.
AGTCTGAGATTAGGTAGAAGCATATTTATTTATTTTTGAATGTCAATTTTTTTTAACTAGTGGATTATTATTTCACACAAACATAAATTGTCATTATTTACTTATTCACAGGTCATTCCAAAACAATAAGTCTTTTCCTTAGCGTTTTGTTTGAAACCCAGTGACTTTCATTCAAAAGCAGAATATTTTAATTCAAAAATATATATTCTGAATTATTACTATAGAACGTATAAATATTAACATTCTAAAATATATTGTATTGTGTTCCATACACTTAAAAAAATACTAGGGTCTTCATCAATTGTGGCCTAATGACTAGAGAATCAGACTTATAACCCAAAGGTTGTGGGTTCGAGTCTCGGTCCCAGCAGGGATTGTAAGTGGGGGGAGTGAATGACCAGTGCTCTCTTCCACCATCAATACCACCACTGAGGTAAAACCCTTGAACCCCCAAATGCTCCCCAGGTGCCGCAGCACATGGCTGCCTCCTGCTCTGGGTGTGTGTTCACTGTGAGTGTGCACTTGAATGGGTTAAATGCACAGCACAAATTCTCAGTAAAGACACATACAAAAGAACCTTTCCATCACTTTGTCATGTTCACATATTTAAGTCCTCATGCTAGAGGGCAGGATCTCTGTCTATTAACTTCTTACTGCGAGTTCTTTGTGTGAACATGGCAGAAGCAGCAGTGAAATCCTGACTGTAGCCCACATCCTCACTTTATTCTGATCACATGCTTCCTTATAAATTAAATTTCACACTGAATGTAACCCTAAAGCCAACAAAGCATATGACCAAAACAGCTTCAGTAACAGAACCTTCTGTTCTGCTCAAAGGCTCTGAAGTGGTAAAAATAAAATTATTTCAGAGCCAGCTTTGGCTTTCGTCCTTTGATAGGTTAATATACAGATGTCAGAAAGCGATACTTTCTGCTGACAAGCCCTATTGCCAAAAATCATCGGCACTGTAAATCCTCAAGTGTTTTAATGGAAAGACAATGAAAATGACATTATTCTAGAAGCGTTTCCATTAATAGCCTATGTGCCCAACTATTCTGGTAATTATCTTATGGTAGTTATAAATGATTTCATGATATCATAATGGCTCAGCAAAGGCAATAAACCACAGTGTAAGCGTTTCTATGTGTAGCAATGCTGTGTATTTCACTATGTGTATGGTGAAACTATTCGGCGTAACTACATTACAGCAGAAACTGATGCAATAAAGAGCATTTCATAAAAGAACAAGCATCACTCCAAACCACTAACTTCATGAACACTTGTAAATACTGATATCTTCAATCACGAGCGTCTTCACCAAATGCCAGGTCACCAGCCACAAATGCTCATTAGGAATATTAATGCACCGATAAGTGTACATTTATGTGTGACACAGTGAAGCAGCACAGGATTAGGCAATTATTAATGTGACATACTCCAGTGCAAAGCGAATCAATTAAATGGACGAATCCACATTTTCAGCACAGATAACTGCCTCAAGACGACAATTTTCACATGACAAAAAGAGCCCCATTCAGAGTCCTTCAAGGCCTGACAGGTCAAGAAAAGAAGTCTGAAACAAAGGCACCTTATAACCATCATCTCCTCTCTTTTAGTTGTCAGATCAGCTTTGCTAGTCCTGCTGGTGAAATGGCATCCCCCTCCCCAGCTGCCACAAGGTGCTTCTTCATGTCCTGTCAAAGGAATCTTTTATTTTATTTGCTCAGCATTAACATGTCACATTTATTGATCAGGCTTTTTATCTGGCCACAGCATGGCAAGCCGCTACTGTACCCGCCGTTCTCTGATGTCTCAATGACATGGCTGACGAAGTAATGCACATAATGCATGTATTAAATTGCACTTAATGCAGAGGTGTGACTGTATGCATGATAGGTAGATTGAATCAGAGATGTTGTATGCGGTTGGGATCCATTGCCAACATCCGCATTCAAGCAACATTTTATTCTATCTTTCCAGGAGCTATTACAAAAGGCAAGATTACTTTACCACGACATATACCCTGAACTCTAAGTTAATTATCCCAAACCTTACTTACTAGAGGAGTGCTGGTTCCAAAAACGTGTGTGTATATATATATTAAATTAAAAATTAAAATTATGCATTTAGCAGATGCTTTAATCCAAAGCGACTTACAGTACATTCAAGCTATCAATTTTTACTTATCATGTGTTCCTGGGGAATCGAACCCCCAACCATGCGCTTGATAGCGAAATGCTCTACCAAATGAGCTACAGGAACATATTATATATATACACACACATACATATATATACACACATACATACACACATACATACATATACACACACATACATACATATACACACACACATACATACATATATATATATATATATATATATACACACACACACACACACAAACACTTATGTAAAACTACAACTATATTGTAATAATATACATTATTGTGCACAATCTTCCACGCCCACTGGAGTCTTGTCATTAGGTCGATCATGCACTGATAGCTCTGAAGTAAACTAACTATGAAACAGACCCTGCTCCGGAGAAAGTTATGTTCAGAGAATAAGTTTGCATAACCTGGAAGTTACCTCTGTTTCTGGAACAAAAAGCTGAGAGTTTATCTGCTTACTTACCCTTAAACATACCAGGGTATTTCACATAACCCCCCCCAGACGGGATCATGTGGGTCATAATCCTGTTGCAAAACCTATGGGGTAAAACGATGTCTCTCCCTCCTCTGGTCCACAAAGGAATCCATTATGTGCAAAACAGGTGCCATGCTTGTCATCGCTGTCTCCCATCATCAGGGACATCCTATTATCATGGCCTGTTTAGAGCCACACTCAGACACAAACAATAACTTACCTCAGTTGGTTGAAGCTGAGATCTAATCTTCTTGCCACTTCTCCATATTTTCCCCCAAGAAAATCTGGAATGTCTTCCCAGTCATGTCCAATGCAGGACACCTGGATAAACGCAAAAGAGAGAGGGAGTGATATCAGTTTTGTTACACAGCTGGTACTTTGAATTATTGTTCTTTTAAGAAATAGACATTCTTAACCATTACACTGAACTGATGGAGAAAAGTTATGTATATAATGAATATTATATAAAAATGTTTGAAGTTGTTCAGCCGTCCATAAACATGTGACGGCTAATAATCAAAATATAACTATTGTGTGATTGTGTGAATAATGTTATAATATTTGAGCTGTTTAAAATAAGTACTTGTCATAATATTTTTGCCTAGAGTTGTCTCGCGACACAGAAAAAAAAATAATAAAAAAAAAAAAATAATAATATATATATATATATCCTCTGTTTTTATCTACATGACTCAGCATGACTTCACACACACACACACACACACACACAAAAACATACTCTACTGTCTCCTGGTTGAACAGTATAATACAGGTCACGGCACAACGTGTTTACAGCATTTCACTTACCTGACTTCCATTCACTACAACCATTGACTCGTTATATGCCATTGTAGTCAAATGACAGCTCGGAAGGAAAGCCTCAAACTCAGACCACCACAGATATTTTTCTGCGCATACGATTGAAATGTTTTCTTTATGTTTTCAAACTAAACTTTTAAACTACGCTCCGTCTGAAGCTTTACTTGTCTTCCGCGTGCTTGTGTCAGCTGATCTAGCACGGAAGCACGCGCCTCTGTTCAATTGCTAAATCTGAATCAGCTGCTTGTGTTACCATGAAAATAATGGTGAGTAAGCATTGCTGCTAAGCATCCAGGCAGCTGTCTTTTGAAAAAGTAACAGTTTTAGTCACTGGATTTTGGGGTAAGTTTGCAAAGTATGAATTAAAATTGTTCCACAGTGCATACTAACTCAGATGTCATATTTCACTGTATTATACATTCGCAAATCATATTCAGCTGTTCTATATGATAAGTTCATATAATCGCTTAAGTTAAGATAACACATTAAAGCTTTATTATTGTCGTTGTATGACAGGACACGAAGAAAGAGAGACGCACAAAAAAAGCTTTGGTTGGGAGCGCCGTGACGTCACATCGGATCCTCCCACAAGCGGAAGTTTTGGACGCGCGCGCAGTGTGGAGACGAGCAGGGTCTTCTGATGGCGGCAGCGCAAGAACACCACTAGAATAATACATTTTCTTAATTAGGCTGTTAAAATGTGCTTCATAGGACATCATTGGAAAACTGTTTACATGATCATCTTTATAGGAAATGAAAGGATTGTGCCTGTAAATGTTCATACCTGTCGTAACCCATCGGAGCGCGTATGTGTGATTTCAGGTAAAGTGGTTCATTGTGGTCTCTTTTACCAAACTTAAAGATAGGAAATGATTTGTAATGCATATGTAACGCTTGTCAAAGAATAACTCATTTTTTCATTCTTAATTAAGACTATTGTTTATAGATGTTTCGAAAGAAATAAAGGAGAGTAAGACGCTCTACACGCAAAATTTGAGTTGGTTAAATTTCAGTAGTGTAGCCTACTTATGTCAGGTTTTCTAAACACTAAAATATAATAAATACTGTAATTTATTTATTATTATTAGAACTGGTTTTGTGTTGCTTGCTTTGACTAAGCTGCTTTACCACTTAATGTCTGCAACTTAATGTCTGCAAATGTTATGGTTTATTTTGATAAATCATAATGTCCTCAACTTTTACTACAAATGTTTTGCACAAGTGTTTTCGGCTGCTTCAGGCAGCTCTGTAAATTACTATTTAGTCATGCATAAACATTACGATATGAAATATATGAAAATACATTTGCATTTAAATAATATGAATTACGAACCCCACCCCCCACCCCTCAAAAAAAAAAAATCCCGTTTAAGGGTAATATGGAGTGCTTGGTATCTGGTTCATAAACTCATTCGTCATGCAGACAATAAAGAGAAGAAAAAAAATTGCCCGATGCTGAAAATGTATGGTTACCCTTCTCTGCCCTAATAACTCACGCGGTGTCACGCGCTGACAGCTTGGGCAGAAAACAGTCATACATCTTTACATACTGAAGAAAGACTCTTGTTAAAATGGCCGATATCAACACTAGTGTCTGTTTGAATCTGTTGTATAAGCAAAAGGAAAAAAAATACAGCAGTCTTCCCACTATTTCCACTTTCAAAAACATAGCCTATACAAATAGCCTGTGTAATGTTAATGTAAATCAAGACTGAAAAAGGCTGCTCAATGACATTTTTTCCTATTTCTTTTAAATCTAAATTAAAGGGTTTTAAAAATTGTAACCAAACAGTGTGCATCTCTTCGAACAAGGCCTGTGTGTTATATGGCTAAATAATTATAACTTTCTAAATATTAGAACATGTAAACTACTTTAAAAAAGCCAAATGCAATCAATTAATATTGATTTTTGGAGAGAGAGCGTGTGTGAGAGTGAGATAGGATGAATAATTAGCTCAAACGTTTATAAGCTTTTATAACAAAACTGTTTATGTTTCTAAGTTAGTTGCACTTAGAAGATTTGAGCATTATATTTTTATGAAGAAGAGGTGGTGAGATGTTTGTGTAGAGATTTAAGTTTAATAAACCGAAATAAAACCGCGTTTTAGGATTAGGGTAAACCAGCAGAGTTTCTTGTTTGTCATAGATCAGGGTTATCTGTCTCAATGTCTCTGACATGCTCCAACAAAAAGTACATTTCTTTCACGCTGATGACTGTCCACTCCAGGTTTTCTTGCTCTCCTAGATGACCTGTCAAGCGGATTACTGCAGAAAGAGATTAATGGTGGAGGCGGGTTGCAATAATAATCGTTTTGTTTGATGTGACAACTTTGATAGGCGTTGATTTACTTACAAACTGATAGGCTTTTAATTGAGCGCCTCCATCCAGTGAGAGATGAAAGGCAAAGCGCATTGAAAAGCTGCCCGATTGCCCCGCAGCCTCAATACTGATCAGCCGTCTCAGCGGTGAATAGTTCAAGGCATTTCAAACTTTTCTCAAAGGTCTGACACACCATTTCTCTTTCTTTTATATCTTTTTGTATTGTCAAATAAAATTAATAATTGTATTGTGTGTAAATAAAATGTAGTTGACATGAATGAAAAAAAAAACTGTCTGGACTTTTATTATTAATAATAATATTATTATATTCTCGTTTCTTTTAGCATTCCAAGTAAGTTTTGTTGGGTTTTGCCTGAGGCGATCAGATACCAGCGAAGTTCACATTAGTGCAAAACATGTATCCGGAAAAAACCTGAAACTGTATGAGACAAGGACCATGTAATTTGAAGAAGCTATCATGTACACCTGTCTGAAACTTAGTCTCAGCATGTTTAAAACGGGTCTTACTGCTCGTGCAGTTACACAATGTTTATTTTTAATTCAGTATCCACTTGAAGAAGAAAATAGCCTAAATTAAAACAAAACTAAAAACTAGGGGTCAGCCTTTATTTGTATAGCCTATACAGTAAGCAAAAATAAATAAATTAATTAGCCTAATTAAAAACATGCCCCGTGTTATTTTAGAACGTTTTCGAAGTAAAATGATTATCATATTCATTTTTCATATATAAATCGGGCAATAAATAAAAAATGGGTTGTTTTACTGTATTAAATGACCAATGGTTGATTTTCTGTTTTTGCCTCGATTCATGGGGAATGGGTACTTGTCTTTTAAAAACAAAAACCTTTCCAAACTGAATAAAGCAGAGAAACTACATGCCCCTCAAATTATAAGTGACTCTTCTCCGGGATGCTGCCCTTGCCCTTTTCTCCGTCACTCGCGGCACATTACCAGCTTCAAAAACTGACATGAAGTAAGAAAAGGATTGACAGCAACTGACAAATAACTGATTGATTGCGGTCGAGCAGAATTGACAGTTGACGGAGGGGTGGGATAGAAATAGATGGGCGGTGTACATCATATTGAAAACATGTGACATTCACATCCCTCTATCACTGCATTGGTCTGCTCTTGTCAACGCTTGTCTGATTGGGGAATTCAAACACTACAAGTTGATCTTATGTTTGTGGTTTGATGTTTTCAGCCCACTCGTATAACAGTAAAAAAAAGACAATGCACACGGCATCTTGGAAGAAGATTACATTTAATTTTATACAACAACAAAAAAAAAAGTATTAAATCAAAAGGCTATATCGTCCCTCATACAAAGGGCTGTATAATAATAATAATAATAAATACATTTATAAAAATCCCCAAAACTTTGTTATATTTCTTTTTTTGTTGGTGGTGTTATCAATAAAAAGCGAGGCTTTTATTTAAAAAGAAAAAAAATTCAAATCAGACGAAGAATAAAGCTTTGAGATGGAATCATTTTTTCACACTTAATTTATATTTTAAAAAGATGGCAACTCCGAGGCAATCTGCTCGTGGAAATGAATAAAGAGCATTTTAGATCAAATTGTTGGACACAGGCAGCGGCGTTTACGACAACCTACATGTTGAGTAAAATCTCCTCCCCCAAGTTGTCAAAATAGAGGCTCTTGTAGGAGGAACGTCACATCCCCTTGACCCTCCAATCACCTCGGGGTCCCATTTGATTGGAAGGCGGCAAGGGCTTTAATCTCGGACTAATTCAGCTGCTTTTGAAGTGAAAATTTCTACCAGTTCTTGGTTTGGAAGGACGAGCGCGCGGACCTACGGGAAGAGACAGAGCGCGCGCTATGCCTGTGGTGTCACACGCGGCTCCGGATCTGCGATAACCTTGCGCTCTGCTCCACACGGATTATACCATTTATCTTTATTTCTGCTATTTGAAAGAAGATTGCGGCGTAGTTTTTATTTATGAATCTGATAAATGAAATACCAACTAAATACATGAGAATTGGGTCATGATCACATCGCCCTCTGCTTCTGCTTCAAGAAATAGTGATACTGATCGAGTCTGGGAAAGCAGCCGCAGCTCTCGGAATAACAGCTCCGCGGTCGTCTGCAAGCCTTTTCTCCATTCCGTCCCTCCTTCGGACCCTTTACGGCAAGCTAACCGACTTCCCATAAAGATTTTGAAAATGCTTACTGCACGCACAGGACACATTTTACACCCTGAATATCTTCAGCCATTGCCATCCACCCCGGTCAGTCCAATCGAGGTAAGATGAGAACTCGACGGGTTTTTTAAGATGTATGTTATCAGAATAAATCCGCATTGTCTTGTTCCCGGAGAAATGACGGGACATTACTGGAATCTAGGATTGAACGTAGCGGAGGATAAAATTAATAAAACTTTGTATCTAACATTGTATTTTAATTTGATCAGTTTTTCTCTTTAATCCAGCCAACATCGTAAACGCGCTTTTGGCACAGGATATTTACTCTTTCAGTCCGTTTTGCGCGATGCGCACATTCCCGAATCTCTTAAAACGTTGAAATAGAAGCGAAGAATCGTCTAATGTAGTTTATTTGTTGTGTATTTTGACAAATGCGTTGCAGTGATTGCGCTTGCACACATTTGATGTATCTAAATCTTTTATTTTTTATCTATCCTCGCAGCTCGATGCCAAGAAAAGTCCTCTGGCTCTTCTTGCGCAAACATGCTCTCAGATCGGTAAACCGGACCCTCCACCCTCCTCCAAACTCTCCTCGGTGACATCAAACGGATCTAACGAGAAAGAGTCCAAATCTGGTCCTTTAAAACTGAGTGACATCGGTGTGGAAGACAAATCCAGCTTTAAGCCGTACTCGAAGCCATCGGATAAGAAGGACTCGTGTTCTGGGGTGTCGAACGGAGAGAAGTCTGGTTTCCGTGTGCCTAGCGCCACCTGCCAGCCGTTCACTCCCAGGACTGGCAGCCCGAATTCCAGCACTTCGGCTTCCCCGATGCCGTCAGACGGGAAAGGAGAGAGAGATGAAAAGAAAGAGTCTGATTGTAATAAAAACTGCTCCTCTGATGGATCTGCGCCGACCAGCGTCAGCCACAGCCGGATAAGCGTGAGCTGTGCGGGGATTAACGTGGAAGTCAACCAGCACCAGGATACCACATCAGGATCCAAAGCAGCGACGTCGGAGTCCATGTGTGTCACCTCTTCTTCCTCAGCCTCGGTCCTGGGGTCAGGACTGGTAGCCCCCGTTTCCCCGTACAAACCCGGCCAGACTGTTTTCCCTCTACCCCCGGCTGGCATGACATACCCTGGAAGTTTAGCAGGGGCCTACGCCGGCTACCCTCAACACTTTCTGCCCCACGGTGGAAGTCTAGTCAATGCGCAGCTCGCCAGCTCGCTGGGCTGCAGTAAAGCTGGCTCAAGCCCCCTCGCCGGGGCATCCCCTCCATCCATAATGTCTGCTAGCCTTTGTAGAGACCCTTATTGCTTGAGTTACCACTGTGCCAGCCACTTAGCCGGTGCAGCCGGAGCTTCCTGCGCACACGACTCGGCGACCGCGGCTGCTTTGAAGTCCGGATATCCACTCATGTACCAAACACACCCTTTGCACGGTGTTCACTCCTCGCCGCCATCTTTTGGTGGACACCCTTTGTATCCCTATGGCTTCATGCTGCCCAACGACCCTCTACCGCATGTGTGTAACTGGGTGTCAGCTAATGGACCTTGTGACAAGCGTTTCTCGTCCTCCGAAGAACTTCTTAACCACCTGCGGACGCACACCGCGTTCACCGGGACCGAAAAGTTGATATCGGGTTATCACAGTTCATCATCGTTAGCTAGTGCTGCCGCCGCAGCTATGGCGTGCCACATGCACATGCCGCCCTCAGGAGCCCCTGGGAGCCCCGGGACACTGGCACTTAGGAGCCCGCATCACGCGTTAGGACTAAGCAGCCGCTATCACCCGTATTCAAAGAGTCCGTTGCCTACTCCCGGCGCACCGGTTCCGGTACCTGCCGCCACCGGTCCTTATTACTCTCCCTATGCACTGTACGGTCAGAGACTCACCACAGCATCCGCGCTTGGATACCAGTAAACAAAATCAGACTCAAATTTATAGATTATAAAGATTGAAATATAAATACTTTTATATCATCGCTGAAGGACTGGATCCGTGGACTCACTGTATTTATTTATGTCAGCTTAAAGCGGACGATAATAAAATGAAAATATTTGAGCAACTCAAGTGCATTACATCTGAACTGAACTCTGTAGATAACGTGAAACACATGTTCGAGTACTAATAAAATAGGGGTCTTCAGTTGGATGTTGATTTGGAATTGCTATGATTGTATTGTTCGTTATTATTTAATGTCTCATTGAAAAGATAATTTACATGCATGTTTGTTTCTTAAATCCCACGTTGTCCACATGATTTGAAATTGCCGTTATTTTTCAGATCACCACGGAGAGAGAATTGGTATTTTTTGTATGTATTCTGGAAAATAAGAAACAACTCTGTTCCATATTTCTGTCTTCAGTATTCATTAACTTAACATCACCAAAACTGAACTCGAACTAAATTCTGTCATTTAAGGATACTGATTTTGCATTTTTAAATACAAATCATGTCATTTCCATGGTTTCAACCTTGCAACAGTTTTGCTAAATGATTTAACTGCGCATAAGAGTTCAAATTATGAATGTATTCGTTGGTGTCTGAGAGATTTTTTTTTATTTATTAGGCTATTATAATTTTTGATTTATTTATTTTAATGTTTGATCCAGCAGACAGCCTACTGAAAGCTTGGTATAGCTAATATTTTTTATCAGTGACGCCAAAACACGTTTTAAATAAATTCAGGCTAGTTTAATAACATGTCAAATTAATTTTATAAACATAAAAAATAAACTGCCACTTTATTTCATCTTAAGGAACGGCGTTAAATTAATCAGTAGGACATAGGCTATCTATATATTTTTTTAACATTTTTAAAGCGACGAAATGTTTCCAGCATAACTTTTAGTTGATTGATAACAACCGGTGTTCGCTTTCTTATTCAGTTTCCATATTGTAAGTCCATTATCTCACCATATCGAATATTTATGTTCACTTTAGAATATAAACGGCTCTAATGAATTCTGAACGTTCATTTGTTGTGGTGTTGTTGAACAAGATTATATTTTGTAATGCTACTAGCTCGTTAGCAGTAAGTTATAAATGCTGTTGTCAATGGCTTTTTTAGTGGACAATGACATGTTAAAACCACAATATTAAGAGTGCTTTGTTTAGCATTTAAATATTGAAAACAGACTACAACGGTTTAGAAAAAAAATCAAGAGCGACCCATATTTTAAGTGTTATATTATTGTACACACTTCTGTTAACCTATTTTAGTGACTTAACGAGATTTTTACAGATACACAAGAAGTATAGGCCTATACACACTTTTGTCAGAGTAGCCTATAGCCTAACACTGTCAGCAATATTTTCATTCAGTGAGCAAACACAAACATTGTCATTAGACTAGACTTGAAAATTATGCCTGTTATTAAATGAAACACTACAGTTTTCAGCTAAGAAAAAAAAACAATGCCGGATTTGTGTTATATTGTGTTGTGCTTTATTTTAGGCCTATCTATGGAGCTGTATTTTTTTTTTTTTTAATCCAAATTAGGTTTTTTTTTCTTCTTTTTTTTTTGCGTACACATTTAAACAGGAAATAATAATTTATGAAACTAGGCTATACATTTATATTACCGATTATAATTTGTAAAAAAAAAAAAAAAAAAAGAAAAAAAGTCAATCGTCGGATGCGTTTATTAATAATGCAAATATAAAAACACTCTGGGACAACGCATAAGGACATAAAATAATACAGGCTACTTTGATAATTTGTTTGCGAGACGAATAAAAAAAAAAAAAACGTGTTTAATGTCCTCTAGCAATAGTGCTTTTACATTGCAAAAGAAATTTTAACTTTGCAATATGCGCAGGTAACGAATAAAGCAATTTACTTAATTACGATTGTTTACTACAGATTTAATAATATACCCTGCAATATCAAATATAAAGTGCAAATCGTCTCACGACATTTTAGGCGTGTTTTTTATTAATTTTTTTTCCCGTAAACTCTTTATGGCTTCCACGTGAAACAAACTGTATGAAGCTTACATGCCGTTATTACAGTGTAACAATATTTCAGTTTAGCTGAATATCCTTAAAGTTATTTATGTATTGTTTATGCTTTAAAAAAATATTTATGCATGTGTTTATTTTAATTTCGAGATAAATTATAATTAACTCCGGAAAAGAATACTAAATAAAATAGGCCATAAATAAATGAGCTACGTGAGTTTTATGAACTAAAGTAATAACTAATGACAGAAGATTAATTAATGATTGTATTTACACTCTTAAGGCAGTTCATTAAAGATGGAAAACTTCACCCGCCCAGAAATGTCATAGACGCGGAGCACCTAGACTATGTTCTGGAGGCCCACACAAGCTTTAAACTGATGTAATGACGGTGAAAGAGAGCAATTTCCATTTTTACCCACATCATGGTGGCTGTGAGGAGGTCCCCGATGGAAAGCCATTCATCATGTGCCCCTCCTCCTGGGCCTGTCATCAGAAGAGCTAGCAGGCACATGTGTGCATAAATTACCCCGCTTGCCTTCTTCCACTGTTCACTGTGGCTAAGGAGTATAAAGAGGAACAGAACCCCAATGTCTGCTAGTAAAGCATGACTTACACTACTGATCAGCACTGCAATGAGCATGTTTATAAGGGTGATAAATAAAGTGAATACCTTCCACAGCGGTTTCACTTAAGGTGCCAGGCACCCACAATCTAGAAAAGAGGATGGCTGGAATGCCAGATTAACCTGTGACAACAACAGCTTGTTATAGAAGATGAATTTGAGTCCACAGCCTCATTTCTGAGAAGAAACATTTCATAGATCAACAACACAGCACAGCCTGCCACATGACTTTTATCGAATTTAAAGTCTTAGCCGTCATGTTCTTTTAGGGCTCTACAAAAATACACTTCACACTAAAGTTTCAAATGCAATTTTTTATTTTATTTTTGTCAATCATATAAGAGCTGGTTATAAACAAAATAAAAGTTTAACAAGTATGCTGCTCAAACAACCCATAAATTAAGAAACAAAGAAAAAATATTGCCAGATGTGCGATTTGCTTTATTTATTATAATTTTTTGACAATGTTTTTCCTTCATCCAAATCAACCCTGAACAGGAATTCTATTCTGAATAACAGCTTTGTTGTGAAACAGTTTTCAAAATAACTAATGTCTAATGAGTCAGAGGAACTTATTTATTTTGAAAGGCAAAAAAGGAGATACATTTTTAAACTACTGACAAGAACAAACACAAAAGTTTTTTTCATTGTACTGTATGTGTAAAAAATTAATAGTAGTTTAAAACTATTTTTTTACTGATATTACTAGTAAATTTCACAAATAATTCAGAAGAAACGCAATTAACACTGAATTAAATGTGACATTTGAAGTAGAAAGACTGAAAGATTATTTTCTTGTTAAACAAATACAACCCAAAATTCTTTAATTACAAGGTTTTTTTTTTTTTTTTACACAGTTTGCCGGGACTTAAAATGGTTAATAATTAACATGTACAGAGTATAGCCACACCTTAGGATTCATGCCAGAGGTGCTAAAAAACTAATTGCATTGGTAGAGATGCATGGCTGATTTATGGACCATGCTGAGGAGGCTCTGCCAAAGTATGCTGACACACAAGGCCTTCCTGCTCTGAATCCAGCCTTTTACTGGAGCTGTTATAAACCCGCTTACCACTGAAAGATGGACTTTAGAAGACACCTGGATTGCCACCACTGAAATGCACCTCACTCTTTTATTAAATAGCACAAAATTACTACTGACACCAATCTAATTACTAGGCGTGTGATAAAATAAACAGACACGCTGTAGTCTTACATGGCAAATATGCTTTGAGCAACAGCTGTGTCAATATGTGAATGCCACGCAACTGCTAAACTTCTAGACATAAGTCAGAGACAATTATGTCCCTCTCGCATGAGAGTGGCTTGATTTATGGGATTATGGGATTGAGACCAAATCCTTTTCAGCTGCAATAAGAGCGATTATCATTACAATATTTCATATGAGGAAGATGTTTTTGTTTGTCAGTCTAGAAATAAGCCCACTAGCTTTTGCATAATGTTTAGAGCATTTAAAAACAGCTTCAATTTAACCTTGCAAAGTACACTTCTTTTTTTTTTTTTTTTTTTTTTTTTTTTTTGTATAACTCATATAAATCTCTTCACCAAAAGGTGATCTGCTACGACACATAACAGCTATCTTCAAGAGTGATTTATGTTGACACAGGAGGTGGAAATGACCACAGGTTTTGTGATTGCAGTAATGAAGCCATAAACCAAATAGCATGAAATGAAGCAGGAGCGCCATGATTTAATCAGCTCATAAACAGATCCACTGAATCAAGCAAATGATGTTATTACCCAGCTGACGTAAATCTCGCTAATCTCCAGAGATAAAATCAACATCATCAATGGCCACATATCATATTCATCAATGCTAAATCGTCCCCTTTTGACAGATTAATCCCGGCCGTGGCTCCCAGAGAGAGTGGTAATGGAGACCCAGGCAAACAATTCACTCATTGAACACGTCAGGCTCCTAGTATCGCCCGGTGCTTACACACACGCTCTCTCCCTCATTGATTTACAAATTCAAAGTGCTCATCAAGGTGAGAAAGGCCCAAAGAAAAATGGCTTCCGTGACAGCTTGTCATTCAAAGGGCCTGCGATGCGAGGCACCTTCTTGTGCTTTAAGTGCCTAATTGAGGTCATTTACGGCAGCTCTCGGGGCTCTGCTATCATATCTCAATGCCTGTTTCATTTGCACATTTTGGGGTTTTGACAAAGAATATTTTATGGAAATGAGACCATTCTCTGAGAATACTTAATGGGTTTTTTCGCAAAGAGCCCAGTGATGGTTCGAATGCCTGTCGATGATGAATAGCTGAAGAGATTTCTAAGATGAGCTTGTAGTAGAGAGCATGTGCTTGCATTAGCAATGATCTGAGTCTCCATGTCTTTATTTTGCTTGACCAAACTTCTGCAAGGTCATGCTAATTGCTGAAGGTAAAGAACATGCAAAAATGTAATGTCTTTCAGTAATGCTACGTTATATTGTACTGTTGGACAATTTATTGATAGTTTAATGTAATAAATTAAAATGTACTATTTATTTTTGTCTCATTAGAAACTCCTTATTTTTCTTTTACATTTATGCAAACAACATACATTTCAACCTCCAGTTGTTGTTTTTTTTTTTGTTTTGTTTTTTTTGGTATTGCCATCTACTATTTAGCTTTTGAGGTTCTCTATGAAATCCCCGATTTTGGATTGACAGATCTGTATATACTGCTTCACTTTCATGGCTGTTTTTCAGTTCTAAGAACGCAAGGATTGTACTTGTGCATTATCGCAAATACAAGTCTTTCAAATACCAAATTCGGAGGGGCCGGGTGACGTAGAAAACATTTATGGGAATTTTGAGATATCATGCAATTTTGCCATTGTGCACCTTACCGTTCTAGCATTGTACAGCAACATAATTTCTTTAACGCGTCCACAATATTCTAAGACATAATGCAAAATGCCAATGAAACACCATTCAAAAGCTAATCGCGTCACTTGCTCTCTCGTTACATGCAAATGCAACTGCCGCCATCTTGCTTCTCAGTTATCAATTGTAGTAAAAACTAGTTTAGTTTAAATTGGGTTACTTTAGTATTATTAGGCTAATTTAGTATTAATATTAATATTATCTCCAATATTGTTGCACTGTTCGTCTTCTTGTGTTTTGCCTATTGTTTCCTAAATTAGAATTAACAATTTTTTCTTAGAGGAATACAGGTAAAACGATCAGATAATGACTCAAATCAATATTTGATGTTTTAGTATTTATTTATTTGGTGAGTAGCCATGTAATAAGCAAGATAATGTACAGTCAGTTTATTGCAAAATAAACACTGATATATACTAAGTACTGTATACTATATTGTAGTGTTCAGGTTTTTGGAGGGTGCAGTGTATTGATTGATCTGTGCTTCAGAATGATGCTGTGAACTGCAAGCGTTCTCAAACAAGAACTGAAATTTGTTTTTTCACTCATGCACATTGTCATTCTTGGGAGCAATTTTTTTGAGCACACTTCTGATTATAATAAAATTACATGCCATGCTCTTTGTGAGGTTGTTAAAACATGTGCACCAAGTGATGAAAGTTCATTTTCTTGAGCAGACGCTGAATAATATTAGCAACCAAATTTCCATTCAGGACGGATGCCATGACAGACCTAATGATGGACTGTCAACAGGCCTCACTGGTGATGCTAATATTAGAGATGTTGTGAGGAATGATCTTTCTGATCCACTCAGATATGCGGAATAGAAATTTTAATGTGTAATGCTAAAGTGATTTCTGATAGATTTATTTGGCAAGTTGATACCAGACATGAAACTATAACAAACAGCAGTATTTCTCTGGCAGTTCAGAATCCTGACTCTTGATCTGGAGACACGACTTTTGTGTCTAATCAAAGGAAACAGTCCAGACAATATTGTTAAGCTTGTTTTCGTGGAGCTGGTTATGACGCCTTTACACATCTCACATTGTGCAGAAATATTTGAAGATGTTGGCTGTGTTGAACGCCGTGCAGCCAAACTAATGGATCTGACCAAGAGACAAATGGGTCCAGACACGCAGCAACACAGCCTGAGGAAATATGGACCTTCACATCATTTTTATTGCTTTAATGCATTTTTGTGTTAACTGCAAAGCAGGAGCTCAAAATTACTCTCAGTCCTGCTTTGCTTGTGCCCTACAGACAAAGACGCAACTTGATGAAAATAACACGCGGGCCACATGGGTGTTCTACATGAAAATAAAGCAATTACCTTTGTGAAAAAGCATTGTATGAGTAGAGGAAGACTTAGATATGTTATTACTTATCCTTTGTAATATAATTGGCAGAGCTCTGTGTGTGCAACTGGAAAGAAAATCTTAATGCATTCTTCCAACAATGCAATGAAAAGCAGTTACAATGCTTCCCGGGGCAAAGTATTATGCTTATTCAAAAGGTCGAATTAGCTTGAGTATATTGCTGTATGAGTTGTGTTTGTAGGGAATAAGAAAGTGACACTTGATACATAACTGCACTTCGAGAAATATGAGTGGTAATTCATCAAAAAGCCAAAGGTTTATCAATCAAAAGTTCCATGACAACAAAATCACAGTGTACAGTGGCTGTGCCAAACTTTAAAACGAGGTGTTTTTTAACATCCCTAAAAATACAGCTTGTGTCAATTCACTGACGTCAATGTGTTCAACAGCCGCCCAGAGTGAATTAGCATCGCATATCATATAATTACTGAATAAATGAGTGCACATTAAGGAATCATCTGGCAGTGGGATTCTTTCCCCCTACCATGCTTTTCGCCTCTGACTATAGTCCTGACAGTTTATTTCTCTCGGCTTACTGGGGGCAAACACCTGTGTCTCCTCTTAAAGCAGTCTGCTTCTGACTGGCTGTGTGGAGTTTCTCCCGTCGGCTCGGACACATCTGGTGGGAGATCACAACTCCAGCAGTGTCTCCATGTGCACATCCATCAGCCCTCAGCCATACACTCACACCCATATGTATGTTATGGTCATATGCTCAACTTAGTGTGGCAAAATATAAGATGAGCCAAAAGAAAAATTAAGACACAACTGGCTATATATTTTACACCACTGCAATGGATATTAAAGGTGAAGTGTGTTATTTCCACTGCCCCTGTCTTCCACTGGTTAACCAAACAGAAAGCCCCAAACTCACACAATGTGTCGTGGGGACAATTATGATATGGTTAATCATAATAATAATAGTAAAAAAAAAAAAAAAAAGAATTGATATGAAATAATATATAGATATAAATGCTGTTCTTTTTTAACATTTAATTTATCGATGAATTCTGAAACAATTTGTATCATGTTTCAACAAAATATGAAGCAGCAAAAGATTTTCTACTGTGATAATATTAAGAAATGTTTCATTTTAGAATGATTTTTGAAGGATCATATGACACTGAAGACAATTAATGATTTCTGTTGAATCATGTGACACGGAAGTAATGGCTGCTGAAAACTCAACATTCCCATGACAGAGGAAAATTCACAGTAATAACATATTATTAAAATATATTAAAATAGTGTATTAAAATTTTAACCTGTAATCAAATTTCAGAAAACTGCATGGTGTTTTTATTGTATATCTATGTTTTTACTAATTATTTATTTGCATTATTTTTATTTTTGTCGAAAAACAAAATGCAGCTTTGGTGCTCGGTTCTTCTTCCTAAACATTAAAACATCATGCAGACCCTAAACGTTTGAGCGGCAGTGTAGACAAAGGATTTATAAATTAAATATATTTAAGCAACAATTTGGAACTTTTTATGCTATCAATCAGAGCGCTTAAAAATGACCTGAATTGAGTACATGGTATCTGCCCTCCATGCATCATCCACATGTCTCCCTCACATGGGGAGGTGGTGGAGCCTCCACCTGTTATGGTATCCTTGACCCTGGTCACCCCTCATACTTCAGCATGGAACTCTGAGGATGTCTGTGTACCATGACCGCCCACAGATAGCTGCCGTCTCTCTGAAGAGTCCAGCCACAATTCATAGGCACTCAATGCAGCCATCTGCAGCTGCATGCCATATGGAGCTGGGTCTGGAAGCTTCTATTGCAGCTCAAGTGGGCATATGTGGGCATATAAAACCTAGATGTAGTGAAAAGAATGTATTATGGGGTTATCTGTGTAGTCTGTAACTGTGAAACTCTTCTCTTAAATGAAGAATTAGGTTTGGGAAAGAGTAAATAAGGAGGTGCAAGTCATTGATGGGGGGGCATAATAGCTCCTCCTATAGGCAAAGTCCGGTTTTTGTAGGTTTTCCCAGAGCACATAAGCGTTTAGGCAATATAATAACAGAAGTGAAAGAAGAAACATATATTTGTTCATTCAAGTCTCATGAATCATTTTAATCTAGTTTTACACAGCCATGCGCTTTTTTTTTTTTCTTTCAATTTGAAACCACGTCAATCTTACATCATATGTCTAGAGTTATTATTTTGCATTTGCAGTGGCACATATTTGAAAAATGTCCAAAGACAAATTCCTATTTTGACAAGCATCACATTTCCCCCTATGGGTGGGTGGAAAAGATTGATGGGATGTCACTCAAATGCAGCGGATGATGACAAGTTGTCATGTTGAGGCGTTGACATGGTACGGGAATAAATCAGAGCAAATTATAAATGTAATATTTGAACACTCACGATAAGAGAGAATAATATTCATGCAGTGTAATGTTTGGTTCTGCTGCTTATAATTTAATATTTAATTCAATGCAAATTTAATGAGGCCTCTCCTATGTTAATGTCACATATACTCTGTCTCCGCTTTAGTCTTCATCTGCTTTGAGCCGAACAGATTTTTCCTTTAAGGTGCACACAGGACCCTTTCAAGTCATTCCCACCAAGCCGAAAAAGTACAATGACATTCGTGCTTTGTAATGCGGGCCGAAGCACAGTGAAGCATGCCAATAACCTTTAGCAGAAAAGGCCTCCATGGAAAGCATGCATTGCAATCCAAGGAAGATCATTCATAATTAGTCTTGACAAATTACTTGTGACAGAACAGTAAAATGCAGAGAGGTTTTAGCTGGCCTCTGGCTTTTAGCATGTAATGCACTCAATGTTAACAGTGTGCACGTTTGCCCTGGCTAAATATAAGTGATGGATGGGACAAGCTCTCTAATTTGCTGCATTCCACTAAATAATTTACTAGTATATGCTTTTCCAGAAGCATGACTGTTTTCTGTTGAGTGTATTGGGTGTTCAAGTGTCCTGGAGGCAGGGTCAGGGTAAAGAGGTGGACTTCTGATGTGATTAATAATCTGTCTAACACCTCGTAAACACAGTATGAATCGCTAATTACAAAGATGAAAACTCAAATATGCGTGCATGCGATGATCCAAAGGTAATAAGATATGTCTGATGTTGCACTCGATACGAGCACACACACAAAAATATCTCTTTTAATATTTGATGCATGATTTACCTTCAGCGTTCACAAGGGAGCACTATGATAAAATATTAATGGGGTTGTTTTCTGTGAATGTTTGTTTTTGACAGTCTAATGCCAGTTCAAAGAAAAATATGGTCACTTCACCGTAGGACTCCAATGTGTTCCCGCTCGGTAAATAAAGCCAGTTTATATTTTTCACTTTTACTGTACTTCATAGACGTGTCAGTCAAAACTGCTGTTGTATCTGATGGCATATATTCTCGGCTAATATTTAACCTCACTTGGTAGGAGTTATGTTATGAGGAATGGCTTGTGGTAACAGGCAAAGTGAATCACCAGATGATCATAAACACATTAGTCAGTGGAAAGGCACACCTGCTAGACTATTCTAAGGACTGAACCGCTGGGGCTGCCTTCCATGTTTTTTTCTCATCACATTGTCATAAGCAGGTTTCCTTTCAGAGACCGCTTACTTCCTAGCTAACAGGAAAGTTCTTAGAACTTACATTCTGAAGAGTTTATGTTCTTAGAACTAACGTTCTGGCAAGTTCTTTCAACGTTATGAAGCAATGTTCTTCCAATAATGTTAACAGAATGTTTGTTCAAAGTTATCTGGTTTTTAATAACTTTCTTAAAGGAACAGTTCACCCAAAAAGAACATTTGCGGAAAATGTACTCACCTTCAGTTCGTCTGAGACTGTAGATAAGTTTATTTCATGGAACAGATTTGGAGAAATTTTGAATTAGATGACTTGCTCACCAATGCATCCTCTGCAGTTAATGGGTGCCGTCAGAATGAGAGTCCAAACAGCTGATAAAAAACACAATAATCCATAAGTATTTCACGAGTCCGGCAGTTAATGTCTTAAAGAGGCAAAAAAATTGTAAGTTTGTAAGAATTTAAAAATATAGTTAAGGCACTTTAACTTTAATCCAAAATATAAGTCTATAATCCAACCCATGTATACCGTATTTTCCGGACTATAAGTCACACTTTTTTTCATAGTTTGGCTGGTCCTGCGACTTATAGTCAGGTGCGACTTATCAAAATTAATTTGACATGAACCGAGAGAAATGAACCAAGAGAAAACATTACCGTCTCCAGCCGCGAGAGGGTGCTCTATGCTGCTCAGTACTCCTGTAGTCTACACTGAAAACATAGAGCACCCTCTCACAGCTGTAGACGGTAATGTTTTCTCTTGGTTCTTGGTTCTAAATAAAAGCGACTTATATAGTCCAGTGTGACTTATATATGTTTTTTTCCTCGTCATGACGTATTTTTGGACTGATGCGACTTATACTTAGGTGCGACTTATAGTCCAAAAATACGGTATATATATATATATAAACTGGATGTTCAGAAATAATGTTCTATTGGGAATATTAGTAAAACATTCTTAGAAAATATTATTGTTAGCTGGGATCAATTGTAGATATTAAAATGAATGGGGGAGAATACAGTATGTCTGTGTTATGTTAGCATGTGCTTTTAGACACACACCTAATTCATTTTTTTATGTTTTTAAATGTAATTTTGCTCCACTAGTGTTGCTCAAACTGTGTCCAGATACATTTATAACCCTGAATGGCCCCCACTGAGTAAAATCATGAATACACTGATTGTGTTAATGTGTTCTACTCACACTCAAGCAGACTCCTGTCACAAGTAATACTTACACTTGAACAGAATATTGCTATTCGTAATACAGATGGCACAATGAAAATGCAATTTTTAATAGACTGTTTAAGAAATAAATCAAATATGTCACAATTTTAGTGTTTGGAATAAAACATGTAGGATAAGTCTGTAAAAGTCCAAAATATGAAATCCTACATCGCAGATGCTCCTGCAGATATATCTGCCTAGCCTACAGCAAAATATTTTCATCATCCACTGCAGGTTAGCGGTCAACATTTTCAAACTACTTTTAGCTTGTAAACAGTAACTTTCACACTGAGCAGTGGCTTTATAAGGGATCCTAACCAATGTTGTCAAAAACATAAACACACTGTGATCTGTTATATCTTTTATATAAACCTCTCACTGGACACCACTCCTTCAGCATTCCTGCACATTTAACCAGCTGCTATTGACCAACATCACTGTTCTTAACTGCTGAACTTCTAAAACCTGAAAATGCTAAATCTTATGGCACAATTAATTAATATAGCAACAATGTTGGAGATGTGAGTGTTAGCTCTCTTTCAAAGGGAATGGAGCCAATAAGGGTTTTTTTCTACTATGAGAGTACCATTTACAAGCAGTCATGCTGGGAGAAGGCTGCAAACTGTGGACTCATTAATCGACCCCATCCACAGGGCACAGATGCTCAGCATGCTAGACGACCATCAAATATTTCTGAGACAGACATCAGCTCATCTAACATGACGAACACTATGGCTCGAATTGAAATTTGTTATTGAAATTTTCAATACTGCAACAAACTCTTTGTATTCTGGAAAATAGTAAAAACAAACCAAATAATAATGAACTACAAAATAATTGATCCCATCTTTTGGGGGGTTTAAGCGGTTATCTCTGTTCTTTATGGTGCTGGAACTTCTCTTGCACTGATTCAACATATTCCATTGTATAGTGTGATGCATAACAGTGTCACCGCATGCTAGAATATGTTAACACCACACATGAATTACAGCTACGTAGTCTCATTTAATGAGTTACCAGTGTTTCTCATGTAGCACATTGAGTCAGACTTAATAATGTGACTATGCCTGATGAAGTTATCAAAAACAAATCATTTCACTCGTTTATCACTGGGTCACGGTGCAAACAAGAATGAGGTATACTTACATTACACAATGTCATTCTAAAACTGTAGCCAAGGGGGGTAATACATGTTTAATGATATGCAAACTTTGGCAATGATGCATGTCTTTCATGTGTCCCACTAAATGCTTTGTGCTAACAACTATAGAAAAACACTCATAAATCCAGTGCATTGTTTGTAGAAACCTTAGAGTGCTGTAAGCTATTTTATATCATTTAAATCTCTAGAAAGTTGAACCTCCAATTACGTCGGTGGAATATGGCCCAATATTTCTTTAATATTTGTATTTTTGTGCATATGCCTAGACAGCCATATGACCCAGACGTTTGGCTCCCCACATGCAACCCCTGTTGTTCTCCAAAAACAGTTCAGGAAAATCACTTTCATGATTTAATTGCTCTAGCTTTCAAAGAAGAAGATTTACTGAGTATCGGATCTCAGGTTATTGGACATTTGATGACAGCGAAAGAAAAAGCGAGAATTTATTGTCTGCTTTTACAGCCAGATTTCTGAAATAATTGTTCTGGCACAAGACAGTAAGTTAGTGGTTATAAACCTGTCCTCCATATAAATTACCTAATCAAGAGATCCCGGCGGTTATATAAATTGCGGCAGTCATTCGTCTTCAATGGCCTGTATGTGCATATAAACTCACGACGACGGTCATATACTTGAGTGGAAAGAGGACCTGCATCACTGTTTACAGAGTTCAGGGGAAATGGATGACTTCTTGCATGCTCAATCAACTGCGAAATGTGCATTTAATCATCCCGAGAAAGCCCCTTGGTTTGTTTGTGTTGCAGCAGGGATTTACATTTGCAAACATCCCTCATATTAATCATTACTTCATCTCTTCCCCTGTGAGACAAGGTGAATAAACTCCTTAGTGTGCCAGGGCTGAATGTGTGCTTAATCACACCCAGAAAGCCCCCACCGAAAAACTTTAATTCACTTTACCCCTCATTCAGAGACCGCTAGCCGAAATAAGTTCTCCTGACATGGGTCACAGTCTTGTTCATTCTCACTTTTTAAGGCATTTCTTCCGCTCGAACGGAAATATTCCAATGCAGGGAGGTCCGCGCTCACTATGGGGCTTGTGTCACTTGGACATTACTCCCAGTAGACAAATGATGAATGATGTTTGAGAGACACACATGAAACGGGAGGCAGCACAGAGGCAGACCGACTATTTGCTTCTACAAGAGGTGTGTGTAGGGCCACACATCCACGGTGAAACTCCTCACTGTGTTGTTCAAATAAGTCGAAGCTCATATTAAACTGACAAGACGAAATTGAGTGATCCTTTACTAAGTGACACCTGCCCCAGAATGCCTTCGACACAGAGTTTTAAATTTCACACCACAATGAGATCTTGAGTGATTTCCTTCTTTACATATTCCTCTCCAGCTTATTATACTGATACGCAGAACATTCTGCCATCAAAAATCCTTCATAAGGGTGCGAAGTATAACTTTATCACCACGAGTGAAGAACATGTTACATTTGCCACTTTAAACAAGATTAATGGGTCACTCAAGCATTTACATTCTCATACATTTTTATGACTGCACTATGAAGTGAGCTTGATTTATTGGTAACAAGATAAATGATTGCCAGAGAGCTTCGACAGCTCTGACTTAAAACAATCTTTCATTTGATGTCACTTGTACCTTTTGTGGAGCTTTGAAGTCCTCTAAAGCCCCTTTCACACTGCCATTCCGGCAAATACACAGGTAAAGTGTTCCTGCAATTGTTCCCGGGTCGCTATATTTTGCACTTTCACACTGCCAGTGATGACCCGGGATATGTGCGTGCTTTCACACACAACCCGTGAAGATCCCGTAACGACACGTGACATCAGCGCGTGACGTGTAATGTATGAGTCGAAAACGCTAGGGACGTTATACTTTCACTGAAGCAAGCAAACGATCTCTGCGTAAGCGTGGAAAGTGAGGAACTAATTGATCTCTGATTCATTACAGTTTGCACATATGTTTTCGTCATGAACGTTGATCTTCCTTCAAAACAGCCGATAAAAGAGTCGCGCGATAACGTGCGTCATCACTTCGACACGGCATTAGATCTGGCTTTTGTTCACACAGCGCTCGCCCCGAGTCGAACCCCGCAATGTTACTAGGTCCCCGACCCGGGTTCAATGCCGAATCAATCCCGGGACATGGTTGCTTTCACACAGAAGGCAACCCGGCAATGTTCCGGCAATATTGCGGGTCCGATGTGCAGTGTGAAAGGGGCTTAACAGGCGAACAGGAGAGGCCGGTTGGCAAAAAGACATTTGACGCGTGTTTTAACAGTTCTTGATTTACACCTTAACCCCCAAATGACATTACTTGCACATTTCGCCTCTGATTGGCAATTACATCCCTAGTGTACCCGCAGGAGTTTCTTTCCCCTTATTCACTCACTAAATTACCAAAGTCTACATTTATGCACAAGCATGAAAAGCAGTTGAAAGGCTCTTTTTGCAGTTGCCAAGCCCGCTCAGACTTTTTTCTCGTTTCTTGACAATGAAACATACATTTTGGCCTCCTGTCTCAGCTGAGAGGGGAAACAGAGTCAGTGGCAGGAAATATTCCTGTCATAGAGTGATCAGGAATGGTAAATGGAGCTGTCGGAACATTCGGCGTGACAGGTCTGGGAAGGCTCGCCTCTTAATAGATTTACAACTCGTACTGGAGGTAACCGCGGAAAATTTCCAGCCAATGAATTTATCTGCCGCAGACAGGTAGATGGACACTTTTATCCATCTTGAGCCAAGAATAAAAATGCGCACGTCAGGACTTTAGGGAATGGATCGGCCCACATCTTTGCGCTATTATAAACAAGGAGAGCCTCGGACCTTCGGGTCAGCTCCGGTGAATGATGCACGCTGGGGTGGATGACAAATTAAAGCTATATTCTCCAGATTACATTTCCACTTCATCCCTAAATATTTACAAGTGAAAGAGCAGAAAAAAGCTGGGCACACGAGCAGGAAAGGCTGAGGAACGACTCGGGATCTGGCAGGATCACTGGCGCAGTATCACAGCGCTTTGACCAGCTGCGTGACGTGACATTTCACATGCAGCTCGGTGCAGACAAATGTGCCCGAATGTGTGCGAGTGTGTGCATGTGTGTAAGCTTTGTTTAAGGAGTGAAGTCATCTTTTGTTGAGCGAGGTTTAGGGAAAGACCAACAGGGAGCTGAACAGTGGGCCCTTGTCTGTCAGCTCCATGACAAGGCCTTTCATTTCCATCCTAATGGCCAAGAAAGCCAACGCCAGGCCGCGCTCAAACCCTTCATGGAAAACAAAACTTTTTTTTCCAAATGTCTTGAACCGGGCTGACTGCCCTACGCTAGTATGATTAATGACTCGCAGCCACATTGTGTGGAAGCCGCTAATTAACTGCAGACTGATTAAAGACATGTAAACTTTGCTGATAACCTGCATTTTCTCCCTCTTTCTCCTTCGCGCATTCCCCTCCCTCCTCTCTTTCTCTTGCACAAACTTGGCATGTGGAAGAGCTTACTGCCAAAATTGTAAGAAACAGACCAAAGTTGAGTATGATGAATGGCGTCTTCAACAGGCGTATACAGACTCTAATGTAGAACTATTTAGTGTATGACATATTGGCATGCTGTTTCTGCTTTCACTCGACTCATGTTCTTGGTTTACAAAGCTACATTTCGGCACTGTTGTTTTAAATTTATACTTGCCATATTCATGAGTAGTCTTACACTTTGGCAATTGCAGCTCCTGAGATTATTTTCCTTACAATTGTTCTTTTGGAAGCAGACATTTACATTTTATCCTCCTGCAAAAGCCAGCAGCAGTCAGCCACAGAACCTCAGTCAACCTCTATCACTCCCAGATTAAAAATGCATCCAACATGAGCACAAGGCACATTCTGACAATGCCAGGACCGTATGTTTCTAAATATAAATGTTATCATGCAATGCTAGTTAGTGCCGAGGCATGACCAACACACATTCATCAGGTCTGAATGTCCAAAGGACTCACAGGAATCCAGACTCCTGCCTAGGAGCCCTAAGAAGAAGCTATTTTGCTAACTCAACCTGATGGGACTGAAACTAATATCCTGCCAGCATCAATTCAGCCATGCCATGCTTTGGACATCAAGTTCCAGTGCGGAATACATAATTTGGTCCCTTGGGGTGTCTTCTGCGTAATCATTCGGCATATTCTTGTACAAAAGCACAAAAGAGTTTACTGTCCAAAATTATATTTTAATGCTTTCAGCTGCCATTAATTCAACCAATATGTTGTAGGAAGCTTTGAGACATGTGAGAAACATTTTCTCCTCCTAAGCCTATTTTTTTCTCTCTCGCTAATGTCATTATGTTTACAATTATATGGTAAGTGAAATGTTTTTTTTTTTTTTTTTCCATTTATCTTAGTTTTTCTCCCCTGATGTCCATGACCTTATCAAAACCAACCTGTGACCCATGTATAAAGGCTATCCTAGCATAAGAATTGCACTTAATAATATTGATTAATAACTTTGGACCAATTTTATATTACATGTCTTTGATGATTATGTACTAACATTTAAATTAATCATTTGATACAATGCACTTGCTCTGTGCATTGTACTTATATAAAAAAAACTGCATGCAATTACATCTGTAATTAATTTCTGTAGTTGCACTGTTGACCCTACACATGCCCCATAACCCCACTTTAAACTTTATATACAACCAAACCTTTTCCTAACATTTACCGTATCCCACCTCGATAGCATCAAAAGTGATTTGGAATTTTGAATACAGTAAGTACATTGCACCTAACAACTATTTTTTATTAAAAAAATAATATTTATCAAATATGTGCATTACTCATATTTCAGAATGGCTTGCTCTTAATAGTGGGAGGCAAACTGCTAATTAGCAATACTATTCCTCAAACATTTTGGCAATAAATATTCATACAGATTGAGATTCTAGGATAGTATAAACTGAGTAAAGCCTTAAAAAGGAACAATAATCAGATTTTTCCCCCCCACTATTTTTACCAGCTGTGTTGGTGTGGTAAAGTGTGATTTGGGGATTTAATCACATAACCTAATTTAGACTAAGTGAAGAATGGCATGAGTTTCTGAATCAAATATGCACAGATAGAGCGAGAGGCGATGAGAGGTGTGACAAGAGCTCCATCCGCTCCCCGAGGGTGAGTCAGTATTGAAGGTCACATGATCAGCCTCAGAAGGCACCTCCTTTCAGTCGGTTTTATCACCCCCCTTCGCCACTCCTATAATTAGGTTGGTTAACATACTGCTGTGTATGCAGTCATGTTGACTGGGAACTTAATCAAGTTACTATTGAATTCTGCTCTCCTCTTGCCCACGGTGACACTTTTAGTTGCAGAGTTATAGCAGTGACCTATAGATGGAAATTAGCTGTGGACACAAGTTTGTTCTTTTCTCCACTCCTGTGTGAAAATATTTAGCAAACTGTTGACAAGTGTGAAAAATCGAAGGAAACAAAATGTTCTGCATAAGTACAAACCATGAAATATGCAGCAAGGGCACGCGGCGGTAGGGCACGCGCACCGTCGACCGGCAGTCCATTAGGCGTGATAGACATTTCACTTACCTAAGTCAAATATTACAGTCTAGTATTCATTAATATAAGGAGAGAGCCTCTGAATCAAACCCACCATCTGCTTAAAACGACAGAATAATCTACAACTCATGATTAGGTCTAAGGAGTGGAATTTCACTTTAATCTTTTTCAGGGCTGGAAATTTCCATCTGCACAGTACAGCACATCATTTTTCTTCAAGACAAATGTGCTGTTTTTCATGTTCCAAAATTAGATCAGAAGCGAACGATTAATCATGTCATGGCCTGGGAAAGGAAACAAAGATCAGATTCCCCCCCACCCCACCCCACCCCCGTCTCTGGCCAGCGGTGCACAGCCAGCCCATCTTCGCCTCATCGCATTGGGCTTTTTCTTCTGGCTCGATATCAAAGGCGAGCTGCATACGTATTGCGGCCGATTAATATGAAATTACGACGTGACTTCAATTAGCTGAGCCACCTCTCCCCGTGGCACCTCATGGCAGATGGTGACCTGTTTGTTTGTGACACCATAACCAAATCTAAAGTTGGGGAAGTGAGCCACTGGGGCTGCAAATTGGTGCGACCACACAACTGTCATGTGCTGGCCTCCATTGACAGTTGTAGCCCATTACAGGGACATTGATGTTTTCATGGTGTGACAAAAAGGAATCCTTTTTTTCTGTACCAGAAGAGCTGTCTGTCAGTTTGCTCTCAAGTCATAACAAATCACCAGCACTCAGCTGAGGCTGAACACTCACCGCGTCAAGGGAAGATAAATGACCTGCAGGCCTTTGAAGTGCTTTGGCAGTTCAGATGGGTCCACGGCGCTGACAGAGAAATATACACAACAGCGCAACCAATAATGAGAACATTAAACATTCCTGCCTCCTGACAGGCTGACAGAAAAGCCCGAGCTGACATCAATCATCTACAGAGGCATAACCTTGACAATTAGTCTCTTCTCTTATACTAGGCCTAACCTCGTGCGCTTGCCCAGAATGATCTGCTCATCTGAGGTGTATCACAGGAAGTTGGGTCTCCAACCCGTGGTTGTTTTTTTTTTTTTTTTTTTTACCAAAGAGCAGTGATGTTGTGCTGGGTGTATATATTTTAGAGCCTCAGATACACAAATTATTATTTACTTATCTAGACAGACATTCTAATATAAAGATTATCGGTCAGACCGATATATTTACCGATAGTCTATATACACATCAGCATTATACCTGGTACTAATAAATGCTGATAAATGTACTTACTAATAAATGTTGCAGTCTCTAGTCCCCAATAACAATATTCAAAAGTATTAATGACACTTATTTTTGGATACATTTTCAATAACAGTCATAGTCATTGGTAATAATAATAATCATTTAAAAACTGCCAATAAATAAATACAAACAAAAAAATTGTGTTTCAAAATAATACCACCCATAAAAAGCATCTCTGCATTAATAAAATAGATACATTTATAATGATAACAATAATAAATATTCACAATGCACACACAACAACAACAACAATAATATAATAATACTTTTTAAATAGAGATAACATGATAACTACACTGACTAATTAATTTAAAAATATTCTTTTTAACTTAATTAGTGTTCTTTAATTAATTCTGGTTTATTGATAAATTTTGTGGACCTTTAGTATGCAATAATAAACTTCATTAGTGAAGCTAAGTATGTATGTATATGTATATGTATGTACGTATTTATGTATTACAGCCTTGTATGGTGAACAAAATTATTTATTTATTTAGATAATACCAGGCATTCCTTCAGAAGGTGAAAATGTGTAATTTATCATTTAGCCTTATCCCTAAACAAAGGTCAAATAAATGGTTATTATTGTTGTTGTTATTATTATTATGATTATTTGAACATATGAGAATGGTACACAATTTGGTTTCCTTTAGTTTTTTCTTCACTAAGACATAAGGGTGTTGGTGTTGTAGTGGGCGTCTGGCTGGGTACACATCTGTTTTGTTTACTGTACAAAACTTTATGCTGCATGGATTGTCATCATAGCCTTGAGTGTAATTAAAAATCTAGTCTCCATAAGCTGTACATTTATCCTTACACCCCCCCCCCCCCCCCCCCCCCCATGCCCCCTTATGTTTTTCAAGCTTGTTTTCTTTTCTCCTGTGTCTCCAAGCAATAAGGACAGAAAAAAATATAAAATCATTAGCCTGAGAAAATATGTGGATGTTTGAGCTTCAAAAATCATTGCAGAAACCCTGCATGCATTATAGATCTCTGAATATGGGCATTAATGATGCCCTTCAGGCATTTCGGAACCATATAAATATTTCCATTTGAGACGCCCCTCACGTTTCTGTTCTAGTGACTCAAAGAAGGAAGCAAAGAGGGAGCAGGCCATGCTGCAAAACATAATTTGTCAAGGGGTCTCATAATGCTGCTTAACAAAACTACATGAATTACAGTCTCAACCCAATAGCTCCTCTTAATCTGCCATTAAATCACATGTTTTCAATCAGAAGAGAGGTTCCGGAAAATGTAGTAATTCTTTATTGAGGTGATGCTAGCAAGACATGTCAAAAGCCCCAACAAACATCGTTCATATATGTTGTAATCACAACCATGATGCATTTACGAGGGGTATGAAAAAAAAAAACTTGAATATATTAAGTTCCTGGAAGTTTGGCTTAGTGGGGTGTCTGCTGAATTTTCCATGTTCCTCTTATAAATCATGGAATAGGATATGGTGTGAACAGGGGTGTAGATTTAAGTACCAAAGTTAAGACACTGAATAATCACTACAGAGATTTCTAGAGATCGCAGGGACTGGGACTGAATGGAATCTACGTACTGTTATACTGTATGTCTTGTATGTTAATATTTTTAATTAGAAAAATAAAGCATTTTAATTCCCTTTTGGACTGAACAAAAATACACACATAGTGTACAGATATTTATTTACTCATTTATATACTCTATGTAAAATAGAAATAATTGCTTGGTTTGAGCACTTTTTACTATATTATATTATATTACTTCTATTTACATTTTCTACTATCAATTATCGGTTCTTTAAATATTTAATATGCAAAAAAATGGCACAGTTTGGTGGGTTTTTAAAGACTACCACCCAGAAACAGCATCTTATTCATTTAAAATAATAACAATAATAAATATTCCCAATACAATATTACTAATGTTTTTGCATGATGATGCTTCTGCTGATTATTATTTTTATTAATATTATAACATTTTCAATATACTTGTGCCTTCTGATGCAGCATTTGAAGAAGATTACAAAAAACAGCATATGTGCATACATATGATATTAATAAATATGATCCAATAATAACAATAAGAAAGGTTCACAATGAACACTGTTGTTTTTGTATAATAATAATATAATATTTTTGTTGTTATTATTAATTATTATTGTTTTATAAACATTTTCTTTATTGTAGTAGCATAATGCCCGTTTAGTGAAAATACAATCAGAATTAAGTGCAAAAATTAAACAATAATTAAAAGTTGTTTCTGCATATTACTAACATGCAACAAAATGGCAAGTAGTTATTCCAACTATTTTGGGGGAATGGCAACTGAGTTGCCAGCGTTCCGTTTAATGCACATTCTCTCCATCTCATTTTTTCCTCATCTCGTCCTGACACTAACTAACCCACGTGTAAATCAGTGAAGACACGTTGACCCCCGCTACGTTTTTCGACTCGAGTTTCCGGCACTTATGCGGAGTCTCTCTCAGAATGCTTCATTACAGCATGAAAAATGAGTTATGTGGAATGAAGACATTTCCCCTTTGACTAGCACATTTGCAAGAAGGTATGTCAAGGATGTGAGGCGAGGGCTGTGGGCAACCTTTCAAGAGAGTATTTTTTACTTGCTTATTGGAGGAGCAATAAATATCAGGGCGGCAGGCCCTTCTCACGGTTACAAAGCCTACCTGCAACCGTGCTGGATAATTAGCAGCCTTGAAGATGATATATGACTTTCATTACCCTTTGGGACTGGGGAGACTAAATGAGGACAGAGCTAATTGCCGTGCAAAGCAGTTTGGCATGAATGAAAAAAATGCAGGGCCGGGCTCCAGCCCAAAAAGGGCCCTGTTGCCGCTCTGATCCCCAACTTGCTTTTCCGCCCTCAGGAGTTCACTTGCTGTCCATAAATCACAGGCTGCTTACAGCTCAAACAGCCCTGAGTCATCAACATGCAATAAGCTGAGTGACAGATTCCATCTCCACTACATTAGGCCCCCACTTCGAACATAGTCGCTCTCACTTCCATACCCATTCAAAGACCTCCTTTCGCTCACCTCCCCCTATCGTTCTGTCTTTATCTCACTGCTGGGCTCATTCAAACCTCATTTTTTCTTTCTCTTTCACTCCATCCCTTTCTTTCTCCATCACCCTCCGCTCTGTGCTCTTTTCCCGTGTCCTGCACTTAACTGTAAATGAAACCCAGACGGGACAGGCTGGATTACAATGTAAAATAAAGCCTGTTGATCACGTGACAGATAAAACTGCCAAGATGGAGGTGGGGTGGGAATCATAAAGAAGCAGAGGAAAGAGGTATGAAGAGTGCTTCTAGGGCTTTCTTTGTCAGGAGTGCCAACGGTACTGGCTAATGCTTTAAATGGTAAGGTTAAGTATGCTGGCATCCAGAGCAGGGACAAAGCGCTACTCTCCTGCTGACATGTCAATTCAATTTAAGCAGCTCTGTGCTTGTCAGACCGAAGGGAGGGGGACTTGTAGCCCCTACACTGTGCGCCTTTCTTCAGGCCCAGTATCCAAGGTAAAAAAATTCCTGCTAGGATTTCAACAAAACCTCTTGACATTGTATTTCCTCTCCTAAGCTTACCAGCTCCTTTTGATGCTTAGTCGACTTAAATAAAAGCAGTTACTTATCTGTGAGTACAGCAAGACAACTGTGGCTGCGCTTTTGTGATGGGAATGACTTGTTGCTGCCATATTTCGCAGCCGAGCCCTGCCTTATTGGTCTATAGGTATAGTATGATCAAAACAAACTGACTTTCTCCACAAAAACCAGGCTCTCCTTGCCACCGAATTATTCAACTCTCCAAGGGCAGTACGAGGGGTCTTTGTGACAATGATAAAACTGCTTCCTTTCTCTGGATTTTCACTCTTGCTTCACTGTCTCTTTTCTCATCTCGCTTCCATTTCCAGAAGTGTCTCTCTGGGGTGTGACAGCATTAACAAGCATTGCTTGAAACCCCACATTCCCAGCAGAGGCTGCGCGGCGTGGAGATGCAGGTGCTTCTGGACAGGTACCGAACATCTCTTGTGACTCCCGGAGAGCAGGGCTGTGTGGGTAAGAGGGGCCTGAGGGAAAGGCACGGGGAAGAGCATTAATATAGAGGAAGTGCAGCACGGCTGTGAAAGATCTGTCATGTTTAGCCCTGGATAATACAAGACAGCCAGCACATTTGGACTGAAACATTGGCATTCATGCTGAAAGAAGGACAGAAGCATCACGGTCATTCATACCGAGGGGAAACGTCGGCCTTCACATTGTTGAGCCATGAAACTTCCAAAAAGTGCATATGTATCTATGATAAGTAAGTTGCATCATTTTTTTGATGGAGAGAGAAAAAAATGTTTTAGTGTGCAAAAAGATAAAATTTGCATGGAAAACTATTTTGCTTAGTTTATTTAAAACAAGATCATAAATGTAGTCTGGATTATTATCTGCATCCTAAATTGAAACTGTAGAAACCAACATCATAATATGATAACTTTTTATACAGAAAGTGTTTTTCTTCTTTTGCCATGTCATATTTGGCATCAGTTTTAGACAGGACTGCCTCAGCTGAGTCCTCATATAAATGGGTGAATTAGGCCCCTGAAAATGGATTTTACTGATTTCATCTAATCGGACAAAATAATTATTCTTATAATTAATAATTATTATAAATGAAATATAATCGGTCTCGCTTCATGAAGTTTAGTGCCAAGAAACCATAAAGATTTCAGATTCACCACATCATTGAGCTATTTTGTCAGCCATTAACATAATTTAGTTCTATCCAAGCAAGAATCCAAAGCCCATTAATACTGCTAAGCATGGCAGTGAGGTTCTCTGTAAAAGATCTGACCTATTACTAATTAAACTGTTTCCTTTTCAAGTGTGTCGCAGTACAGACTCCTGCTCACAACACAGTTCCATTTGTGCAGTTTCTGTTTCCTTTCACTAATTTCTGTTTATACCCACCCAGATTAAATAGGATGAACGAGATGAGTCAGTGGTTTCATGGAAATCATTTGTTAAATAAAAAGGCCATATGTCTTGATGTATGTGCCATTAACTTTGTTATAAATTAGTTCCAGTCCTCTAATTTGATTAGGAGAGCTCCATGTTTGCTGATACACAGTGTAACATTGGATTCAGGTTTATTGACTGAATAAGTTTCAAGGAATTTTAAAGTCATTATCTATATACACACAGATACTTAGACAACTCAATGTACAATATACAATCCAATATGATGCAATGTAGAATAAAATGCAGTGTGTATATATATATATATATATATATACACTTCAGGTGAACAATTGACACTGAAAACAAATGTATAAAATAGGGCATAATGTTTTGTTTTACTATGAAGAGGTTTTCTTATATCTTTTATATATATATATATATATATATATATATATATATATATATATATATATATATATATATATATATATATATATATATATATATATAGGTGACTAACCAATGGGCAGAATAAATATAACAATATACACAAATTTGCTAAATTACACATATTTACACGTTCAACACTGATATTTGAAATTTTTAAGTGGGAAATTATTCAAAAATGTATATTTATAAAAATATCTAGGACTAGTAGTCTAGGACAGCATAAGTCTAAGTGGACGTCCATGACATGCGGAGTCCCACAAGGGTCAATTCTCGTACCACTCTTGTTTATCCTGTATATGCTCCCAATAAGTCAAATAATGAGAAAGAAACAAATTGCCTATCACAGCTATGCTGATGATACCCAGATTTACCTAGCCTTATCTTCAAATGACTACAGCCCCATTGACTCCCTCTGCCAATGCATTGATGAAATTAATAGTTGGATGTGCCAGAACTTTATTCAGTTAAACAAGGAAAAAACTGAAGTCATTGCATTTGGAAACAAACATGAAGTTTTCAAGGTGAATGCATACCTTGACTCTGGGGGTAAAACAACTAAAAATCATGTCAGGAATCTTGGTGTGATTCTGGAGACAGACCTTGGTTTCAGTAGTCATGTCAAAGCCGTAATTAAATCAGCATACTGTCATTTAAAAAACATTGCAAGAGTTAGATGTTTTGTTTCCAGTCAAGACTTGGAGAAACTTGTTCATGTCTTTATCACCAACAGGGTGGACTATTGTAATGGGCTCCTCACTGGCCTTCCCAAAAAGACCATTAGACAGCTGCAGCTCATCCAGAACGCTGCTGCCAGGATTCTGACTAGAACCAGAAAATCTGAGCATATCACACCAGTCCTCAGGTCCTTACACTGGCTTCCAGTTACATATAAGATTGATTTTAAAGTACTTGTACTTGTATATAAGTCACTAAATCACCTAGGACCGAAAAATATTTCAGATATGCTCACTGAATATAAACCTAACAGGGCACTCAGATCACTAGGATCGAGTCAGTTAGAAATACCAAGGGTTCACAAAAAACAAGGGGAGTCCTCCTTTAGTTACTATGCTGCCTGCAGTTGGAATCAGCTTCCAGAAGAGATCAGATGTGCTAAAACACTAGTCACATTTAAATCTAGACTTAAAACTCATCTGTGTAGCTGTGCATTTATTGAATGGGCACTGTGCGAACTGATTGCACTATATTTTCACTGTTTTTTTATGTAAATTAATTTTCTAACTGTTATAAATTCAGTTTAAATAAGTAAATATTTTAATAATTGTAAAAGTTTTTAAATTGTTTGTTTTATTCTTGTTATTTTTTTTCTTCATTATTATTTTACTTTCTTTTATGTAAAGCACTCTGAATTACCATTGTGTATGAAATGTGCTGTATAAATAAACTTGCCTTGCCTTACCAAATAAACATATACAAAAAGAAAAATGGCTTATGACTTTACAGGGATAAAAAGATGCATTGAATAATTATTCAATCTGATTAAATCATGTGCTTCGCGTCATTTTTAAAAAAATTATTAAATACATATATATCAAGCCACATACAAGCACATCAGATGACTAGAGCAAAGATGAAACTATTTGAATGTAGTCCAGCTGACATACACCAGTGTTGCTGTGTCTCCCTCAAGGTGAGAATTGTTTTTGTTCTCACAATTCACACAACATCTTTTGTCTTTCAGCTTTGAGGCCAAACATTGTGGCACAGAGGGAGAGAAATAAAAGTGTTGTTGTTCACAGGAGGAGTCTAAGGATTGCTGCAGAGGTGTTTAAAACCCCATCTGGCAGTTTACAGACAGAAAACCTGGATTGCGTATTTTAACCCATGCATCACTTCTCTGCACTTCTTCCTGCCATTGCTCAGAAGAAACAGGAAGTGCGGTGGTTCTTAGATAATGTGAGTACACTCACCACCTGGATCTGGAAAAATAATCAGACTCCATTTTCTCTGCCCATCACTCTGATTAACACCCAGGAGTGCCGGCTCAGGTGCCTGTATTTACAAAAACCAATACAGTGCCACTGAAAGGTTTTACAAACCAATAAAAACAGCTTTATTTGTGCTTAATTGAGAAAGAGACACAAAATGCTTGCATAGCAGTTTTGTTTTCATCAAATCTTTTATTTTAATAAACAGAATATGGACACATTTTTCATCAAGGTCTTTAAAAAGTGCTTGTTCATTATACAAAAACCTTGCCAAAAATAAAATAAAATAAAATACTAGGGGTTTACATTAATTTATATAAATGTGCATAATTTTTACACATAATTTTTAAACATTTTGTATCAGTTTAGTATATAAATGTAAATAAATTAAAGTAAAATACTTTAATATATTATATATCAATAACAATAATATTTTATATAACACATATATTTATTGCTCTTTTGTTGTTGTGATTGCTTCTATTACCCTCATTTGTAAGTTTTATATGCATAAAAGTGCATAAAAATTATTCTGACAATTGTATATATATATATATATATATATATATATATATATATATATATATATATAAATGTAAATAATTAAAATAAAATGTAGTATAATGGCAGAATAAATAATATAATATAATATAATATAATATAATAATCTGCCATTGTACTAAATTTTACTTTACATAAAATGTATATGTACTGTATAAAATTGTTAACATTTATGGCAATTATATTTATAAATGTAATTAAACTAAAGAAAAATGTGTTATAAAGCCAAAATCCTATGCTTTTCATCAGTTAAGTTAAGTACAAAACAACAACAAAAAGAGCACTCCCCGTAAATATATCAAAACTTTGCTGAACATATTATTCTCTGTTTGCCAAAAACTGTTCTCACTGTTGAAATGAAAGTGGTGGAGTTTAAAATGAAAGTCGACAGGCCCCAATAAATCAAGCTAAATCACAAATCAATAAGAAATACCAGCTAAATTATGACTAATGGCACAGCAGTCATAAACTAACACCAACACAACTCAGCAGGCCATTAATTTCATGGCAATGCAAAATAAACAGACACATTTCTTTCATGGCCCTAATAAATTTCCCTGAAAAACTCAAAGAACAGTCCATCTGCTTCCAATAATTTTTAATTTCCCTTTCTGTCCCACTCTTATTAGGTATTCCGCTGAGATATTTGTTCATTTACCTCCTCCCATCTGCATTCAATTACTGTATCCCCGAACATGCTTCCTATTTGTTCCTCTCCAGAAGTGCGTAAAACACCCCCACCTGTATTTTAAGCAAACTTTATGCTTGTTTTATTATCTGTGAGGGGCCATGACTCATTTTGGCTCCGCTGCATGCCGGTGCGCGAGTTGGACAGGAATCTGGTTTTGATGTGTTTTGGCTAGGGCAGAAAACACCTGCACCTATTCTCTGGGCTAATCTATTAGACTGGTAAATGGCTGAGCAGATGTTCTGAGATCAGCAGGGACTCCAGCCCTGGCTTTATGATCCGTTCCCCCGTTTGCCCGTGGCTTCTGAACTCGGATCAGAGGACAATTGTGTGTTCGCTGTGTTTTCTTTGTAAATCATATTTTCAATAAAAAGAGCCCCGGTGGGTGTCATCCTTACCCCTTAAAACACACAGTTGGCTCATACAGACTGGATAAAGCGGTGCTAGTGGGGGTAATTGCATTCCTTGGGCAATATTTATATATTCAACCTTTCATACAGCCGAGCAATTTTCTTCTCTCAATAAAACATAAATGATGAGAATCACAGATTGCAGAAGCATTTATGTGACAGAATTGCATTACTCAAAAGACTACTCAGCAGCTGCATTGGAAACACATTCGCACCCAAACTCACGCACCCTCACATGGCGCATTTCCCCATTTCTACACCAACCCCGAGATCATCCGGGATCAAAATGACCCTGCTAAACATCTAGTGACAGTTTAAATAAAGCGATCTGACAACTACTGCTCAGAAGAAATTGTCCTCTTTTCAAGTGTGTGCATGTAACAGGATGTTTTCCTAAAAACAAAGACGCTGCCCTCAAGAGAGCTGCCATATCAATACACAAATCAATCATGTTCATACATGACGGTTCAAGTTGTTCTTATGTGTCACAGGACTGATAAGCAAATGTCATTTGAAGCAAGGGGACGATAATTTACACATGTTCCCATGCCAACTATTAATAACTGTCTACTTATTGCCGAGCCAGCCAGTCATGCACTTCTTTAAAGGAGATAGAACATGTTGTCACTGGTGTTTTCATAAATCCTGCTGAAAAGAATGTGGCATTAGAGAAAACAGAGCCCTGCGAGCCAAAAATAGTACCGACATATGACTGTAATTTCCTCTGCCACCAATCTTGACGTGGGAAACAGCGCCCCTTTTGCTCCGCCTCAGCATTGCAATAGGTAAACACAAGATGGCAGCCATATTGGATTCAAGCAAAATCCCAGTGTTGAATGACTTCGAGCTCTTTCAACATTAAACACAATACCCTGTTAAGCCCGACTCTATAAAACACATTAGTAGAGTCCCGAACTCATTAGAGTCCCAAAATAAGATGTCACCATCTGATTTGTCAGTTAACATCACACTGGCTTTTTATAAGTGGAATCATTGCGCCAGTAGAAATGGATCGTGTCTAAGACAAGCTGGTTGTCAAACTGATGAAAGAGGTGCAGCAAAGACGACGGATGGCTTCTCGGTAAAATTTACAGTTTCCAAATACAGGGATACGGAGAGGGCCTGGGCACAACTCAGCCTGACAGCTTGATTGACCTCTGAAACCAGAGAACGGTCATTCTGGTTTGTTTTGGTGCAGTAAATAAACTGCCTCAGTCCTTCAGAAGGTGACACGCTGAGCTAAATATGAAATATGATGCCCAGTATTTTTCAGTGATAACAGAAATATATGGATTTCCAATAATTAGCTGAGGAATAAGACCTTATGACAGTGATAACCAGGAAAGGAGACACAGAAACTGAGGGAGAGGGCACCATTGCTTGTTTGAGTCCTGGTTCTTACATTTCTTCTCATTGCTCTGGCTGTGTGCAGGCTTGAGACAGATCTATTGTGATGGCAGGATCACCACTCACTAATAATTAATCAGATTCTGCAGTCTCGCAGTGGTGTGACACACAATCCCCCTTTGGCCTTCAGATCTGTCTGCTGCTGTTGAGAACTTGTTTGGCATGAGAGCATGAAGGCCCAACTACTATATTTGCATCTCCTAGCGCTCCTCACCTCAACATGTCAAACTACCACCCGGTCTGTGGTAGGAAACACAAACACACAAGTTGTAATGTTGACTGTTAAAGCAGCAAAATACGTGTCTGTGAAAGTGAGTCGTGCACCTGCATGAATTTTTGACTTTCACTGGCTCGCTGTGTTTAGGGCACCCTTAAACTTTCATTCAAAATAAATCTGGGAGGTTACCGAGGATGATGTGCTTTCATCAAGTGACCAGATGATCCGGGGAAAATATAAGAAATCCTGTTGGCATAAGCCGGCTGATCCACTGTATAAGCCATTTGGGAGTTTCTTACTCCTCAGAGTAAAAAAAGAGAGAGAGAGAGAGAGAGAGAGAGAGAGAGGGGATCATATATATGAAAACTTGAACTTGGTGAGGAGGCATGCCTTGGGCAGAACTTGTCAACATTGATCATCAAATATTTACTGTAGCAAATGATAATTTGAGGAGCAAGGTGGATATGAAAAGTTTCCATTTCAATGGACAGTGATGTTTAGCTATCAGAGCGGCTTGATAATGCACATAGCTTATGTGATACATTCACATTACGTTGAGAACACATTAGATTGTTTTAATGAGTACTTAACTGTTTGCATTAAGTCTAAAGAGGGTTTGGATGAAATGCTGAACTAGGTTTTCCAAAGCGTATTGTCAAATCAGTGGAAATGACATTGCTGTTGCTAGCAAAGTATTTTATGAATAGACAGAGTGGATGTTAAATCATTGCTGAAACTTGCATAAAAGTTTGGAATTCATCTTCATTCTGGGTGTTTCTTCAGCTAAAGACTCTTTAATATCCAAAGGGTTAATTTTTATTCAAACAAACATATTTATTTATTTTATGATTTTTTATATGAAAGTAATATTATATATTTCATTGTTTAACCTTGTTATAGACCCAGACTTTCGATGTATAGTATATAAATCCATTATAAAATTACACATTATTATTATTAAGGTACTAATCTTAATAAAAGGTTAAAATAATAGTAACAAATAAATTAATTAATCAATAAAAAATAGTTATAGCCAGCCCACAGTTTTGCACCGAATAAATAATAGTTTAAAAAGAGTTTGAAAAACTATGAAATTAGTCTTAGCATGACACAGGTCTGCGATTATATTACAAAATGTTTAAATTGTCATTTCCACAGCAAAATACTAGTTAAAATGTCCACAACATTCCTCAAAAAAAAAAAATTATAACCACTTGACATTATTAGACAAATCGATTAAGTGAAATTGTAAAGAGTAAGAAAGATTATTTTCTATTGGTCAAAAGAGCCAAAAGTATCCATACTCACAGAAAAGTAGTGTTGTTTAAAAAAAAAAAAAATACTGATATAAATCAACTAACCATTACAATTCAGTCTGCATATTACTGATGTATCTTGCCATTAAAGCTTTATAAAGGTTTATTTGTTGAACATACTGATATATAGCTCGAGTCTATTTATTGGCTCTCTAAATTCCCCTCTGATTTCTCGTCCCTGTCAAGTGTTTCTCCAGGGTGAGATGCTTTAAGTGAAACACAATCCGTTTGTCAAAAGGGAGAATATATGATGAGCCCTTACCCAGACAGCATAGATGTAAACAGAGCTATAAAATGCTAACATCTTCTTTTATATTTATGTTTTCATTTATTGGGGTTTATTTTCTGCGCCTCCAAAGGTTAAACACACTAATCTCTTATCTAAAGTATCAGTCAAAATAGCAATCTGTAAGCACCAGTTGACGTGAGAATTGAAAGACCCCACCGCGTGCCTCTTCCTGGATCTGGTTGCCCATCTGCATGACTCGAGCTGCCATTATGACAGCTCCACCTGCCCAGGACGGATGGCCAGCTGGTATAGAGTATGATTTACAGCCAGCGTAAACCTACTCAGTAGGATCTCCGACACATTTGTGCATTCACTCACACGTAGAAGTGTTACATGATGCTAAAATCAGGGGCCATGCAGACCGAATGACAGCATTAAATGTTTAGAGGCGTACTTATCACTTTTCAAAAGAGAGTTCCTTGTCCATGTAGAAGATTCAGTTAATCACTTGAGCAGATATGTGTTGTATGCAGCAAACTACACCAACCTGAGTATCTGGTGTATTTGCATTCAATACCTTCAGTCTATAAAAAGAAAATGAAATAGTAAAACCATCTGTAGAACCCAATACAAGGCTCTTATGGTTAATCCAACTTTTCCGGCGCTCAGTTTGATTTTCATTTTTCAAGGTTAAGCGATTAATCTCTTGACAGGATGTAAAATCCTGCACCGGGAAGCTTTTTAAGAGACTGTACCCTGCTTTCAGTTTACAGGTACAAGGTCTTTGCTTTAAATATTAACAAAGCCACAAAGCACACAAGAATCCGTCAAGTATGAGGTCAGGTTTGTAGTGAGATTACTCACTCATATTGCTCATAGGTGCACAAGTGCGTTACACATGCAGGACTGAGATGCCTAGTTTGAGCTGTTGGCCTGACTTATGGTACCAATAAAGTTTAGTGATTTAGAGTGCACAAATGAAATGGCTCTGTTGAGGGAGGGCCGGCATGACACTGAAGGCTGTTTGGAGGTCAGTGAGTTTTGAAAATTGCATTATCCTCCTGGACTATATTTTTCTCCAGAGTAAAATGAGATGAAAATATGTCTTGTGAATAAGTGTTTCAATCTACAATACAACTAATCTTTTTGTAAAGCAGCCAGGGTGACAAGATATACATATATATATATATATATATATATATATATATATATATATATATATATATATATATATATATATATATATATATATATATATAAATGAGTAAATAAAACCAGCAGAGCGCTGTGCTGGCCCAGAAGAGCTGATACCTCAGAGACCTTCCATCTTCCTCAGCCCTTTTATTTTCCCCATTATGTCCCTGTTAATGAGTTGCTGAGAACACC
This sequence comes from Carassius auratus, assembly GCF_003368295.1. Taxonomy (NCBI): domain Eukaryota; kingdom Metazoa; phylum Chordata; class Actinopteri; order Cypriniformes; family Cyprinidae; genus Carassius; species Carassius auratus. The sequence continues at coordinate 18,278,353 of NC_039255.1, read as the reverse complement.
AAAGCCAATATATAGGGGTAATGCATCCAAGCAGCCGATATAATGAAATGGGCTTATTGGTATGTGTCCATTAATGCATGGGCTTTGGGTAAAAAAAAACTAACAAAAAAAACAAGGTCTGGTGTTGGCATCATTGTGGATTTTAGGTGATAAAACGAGGGCTCTGTAATTTTCCACTGGCTTGTTACCTTTTAGTTCCTAGGAAGAGCTTTTTAAGCCTTGTTCCTTGAAAGAAACAGCGTAGACCCCACTTTAATTAATTCCAACACACATTCGTATTGTTCTTTTATATAAGTGCCAGGGTTCTTGCGTGCATCCATTACGAACCCAACTAAAGCTCTTTTAGTATATTTATTACCGCACAAACTGGGTTTAAATTATTAAACGTAATGATGTAGGCTCCAAAAATATGTTGTTCTTTATTTTCTCCGCAGAGAATCAATGTTATGCATTAGCAGTATAAATTAAGTAATACTTTACCTAGGCATGTTGCTGCCTTTGAAACCTTCTCCTAGCGAGATATATTCTCCGAGCTGAGCGCTCCCAAGGCCTCTTGGGGAAAGGATGATATAGTTCATTCTAATGAAAGAGCTGGCGGCTGGTAATGGCTTAAATGATGCATTTGCACTGAAGAAAATGTGTTGGGAAGATCTTGCCAAAACAAGATCATTCACCAGATCAGACCTTTCTCCTTCTCAGAAAATGATGACCTCAAAACTTGCGTTAGTGTAAGTTTTCACATGTACTTCCTGGACCACTGCAGGCTTCTCATAATTACAACTTGTATTGACAACTTTTTTTGATTGACAAAATGTTACATTCAGCTGGCTTTATTGTAATTTTAATTTATTATTTTTTTTTACCAGAAGAGGGCTGGATTTGATGCACAAATTTCTAGAGGAACATACTGTAGGAACAGATAGGGTGGAGAAAATGGCCTCATTGAGTGTCTGCATGCTTATGGTGATTGGTAGTCTCATCTGCTGAAACCATTGCAGTAGTATCTGCTTCCCAGATCTCCTGTGGCCCGCACTACACTCCCAGGCCAAAGAGCACTCAGTTTTAGGGAAGATAAACTGAGATTACCCCTCTCTACCATTCCAAAAGTGCCATCTATTACCGGGGCCTCCATGTGACTTCAATTACATTAACAAGTTTAATGTTAGTGTTAAAACACAGTTAAGGACAGGCCAGGGGCAACAGCCAGGATAGAGGTCTGCCGATGACTAATGTCTGACCTGTCTGAAAAACACAAAGGAAAATTCCTTTCGGTCAGCGAGATATTTGAGAGGAGTCAGAAGCACTTTTCGCCACTGTCTTAAGGTATAACCTCTGTAATCGCTAATTGTGCGATTTCTCTTGTGTACTTTAAGTTCATCCAGACAGGTTATTTCAGCTTTTTATCGGGAAAGCATTTATCCAATTGGAATTATTACTCCGCAAGGCCCTCCCACAGAAACATAAACAGTAGTGAATCTTTTAGAGTTATGGTTAAGCCTTTCCTCATTAGACGGGCAATCGACTGGGGGAGAGCAAAGCCCAATTCCAGCCTTTATTGAGTGTAAAGGAGAGCCAGACTGACATTTACATCTCCTGGTTCTTCATGACTGGGTGGCTGGGAAATCACCCCATAGATCTCCCTTTTGAGGTGGGGTGCTGGAGTAAAAGACCGGATCCAATTTACTGCCTTGACTTATGAATCCTGTCTGATATTCACATCTCTGATTAAGAGGATATAAGAATAATAAATTCAATTTTGATCCACGGCCAAATGAAGAGGAATTAATCAGAAATTCAAGCTCTTTACTGCCATAGGGGTCAGTGGCAAGAAGAGCATCCACCTTGAATGTTCTGAGAAATTGGTATTCATGTTGGTTTGGGAAAACTTTGATGTGCATTTTCAACAAAAGTTAAATTCCTCCAATCGTGTTTGGTGAGAGAGTTTGACTCCTAACCCTTTTTTAATCATGAGTTTTGATTATTAAATAGGGGAGTTGCACCAGGTTAAATTATATGATATATTTCTTTCCTAAGATACAGTTTAATAAGTTTTTTTTTAACTGACCCATTGAAGTACATCCTCACCATGTAAATAACCATTCAGTTGTACGCCTTGAGTTTATTGTTTAGCATGTGTAAATATTAGGAAGCTTCATGTCAATTTATTCAATGCAAGCATTGCGCATAAGATGCTAATATCACCAGCATGATCAACACTTTTTGTCTGTGAGGTCTCTACACGGGCTTCTGCAATGAGCTAATCCACAGTTTTTTGCTGACTTTGCCAAGGCCTTAGTGAGATCCAAAGCAACCTCGACAAAATATCCACTGACTATCCCAGGCCACTATGCATTGCATATATCAACAGATTTGCTCTTTTCATTCAACAGCAATTACACTTTATTCTTCAAGATGGAAGGTGGCATCCCGATGCCTAACAATGTCACAAAGGAACTCTTCCCTCTAAAGTGTGTGCCCTAAATTGCCTTTGCAGCCATCATCCAATTAGACCTGAAATATAGTAAGTGCCACAGCTATTATTGTGTACCAAAGGAGTACGAAGAAGGAAGGTAAGAAGTAGTTTTCAGAAGAGATGTGTGGTATGTTGATTTGTGCTTACACAGCAGAAGAAGTGCGCAATGACGACGGATAGTATGGCACAGCCGCAGGATAATAAATAAACACTCTTGGATGGATTAGTCTCCTGGGGACATATATTACACCACTCGCAAATACTACTGAAAAGATCAGTGTCTCACAGATGGAGTGGGCACTGGGAAATCAATGCATGACTTGACAAAAGCTATTCTTTAGGCCAAACAACCAACTATGCCACAATGCACTATGCGGAATATTTGGCTGGAAGTACTTTAAGACTTTTGAAGTGACTTGGTTAATAAATGTGATGTATGGTCTGGCCAGATAAAGTCACTGTTTTCAAAGCTAAACTAGCACTATGGGACTGAAGGCTAGGTCAGTAGTGGTGTATTTTTAATGAATTAATCGAGGCTTTTGAACCAATCTTTCAAGTGTTTAATTCATTTTTATTCACTTCAATGACCTGATTCAGACTTTGCTGTCTTCTAATATTGACTTTATCGCACAAGACAAGTTTGGGCTGTGAAGGAGCATTTCATTGGTTGGATCTAATGAATGAACACAAGCCTTTCATTGACCAAGTCATTGATTTAAGTCTGAAGATTCAGAGACATCTAATTCATAAATAAACTGAATATAACCAAGTTTGTAAAAAAAAGAAAAAAAAAAGAAAAGGTTGATTAAATGGCTTATTCTTGAGTAACTCACCTGGCAATGTAATCTGCAAAAAGAGTCACTAAACAAACCGTTGCATGACTCGTTTTAGTGAACAGATTCAGTAGATTTAATTCACTGGGAAAAAATCTAAATCCACAGCACTTAACTTGGATCATCTAAAATACTGAATGAAGTAATAGTTTTAACAAATCATTTGCTAATGACTCACCTACTCAAAACACACCTGTCACCACCTACTCGTGATAAAGTCTTCCAAAAAGGTCGGTGAAAGAATCACTAAACAGATCATTTTAGTGGACAGATTCCATCAGTTTGGTTCAGTGGATCTGCACAAACACCCTCCCTCAATTAATGAGACTGAATGAGTCATCTTGTTTGTGAATGAACTCAATGAACTCAATGTAAATCCTCATCACTATAGCTGAGAGATCTTTATGAAGGGGTATTAGTTCCTTATTCTGATCTACATGATGAATTTCAAACAGTTTGATCAGTCAATAAAGCTTTTCTTCTGTGTAAAGGCTGTCTTATGTGCATCAAAACCAAAGAGATGAATAGCAACCTAAAGCAACCAATCAAAGTCGGTTTCATCCGGACGAGGAGACTGCAGCAGGCAATGCCTGATTTATATCAGCCGTTCACCAAATGGCATGGTAACTGCTGCCTCTGATGACAGCTAAGGCTCCTAGTTTGATATAAGCTTTCAAACCTGTCGGCCCAAAGATGTAGTGTGGCTTGGCTGACAGCAGGATTGATTTTCATGGCTCTAAAATGCAGCCTATGCAAGGAGAAACCAAGGACACTCCCTTTCTGAGGTAATGACAATCGTCTTTAAGAAATAATGGTCTTGATGACACTTTTGAAAAGTTTCCAGGCTGCCTCCAATAATGAATTCCTGGTTGATGACACAATGATAGATTCTATCCATCTGAAAGGATGCTGTTGCCACAATTTAATTGACAAGGAATGAATCCAGGGGTTACAAGGAAATTTCATGTGATCAGCAAGGTTTCAAACAATCATTGGCGAACTGATGTCTGCCACATATCTATAAGTCATTGTGTTTTATAGGCCATTAGGGATCTCTGGAGAAAGGCTGCATGGGGAGCGTGGCTTTTTGTCGAAATTAAAATGTCAGAGAGGAAAGAAATAGAACAAAACAGGGAATCTGTAATTAATTACACAGCCATAAAAATTCAATAATCAAGAGGTGATTCCACTCTCTGGTGCAGCCATTTCTGATCACAGCAACCTCAAATAAAATACATTAATCTCCCTAAATTACATTTTTAATCTGAAAAGCTGGTAACACTTTATAATAACTGCACACTATTAATCATTAATTAAGTATTAGTAAACAGATAATTCATAATTTATAAAGCATTAATAGATAGTAATAATAAGTTTATAAATACAGATATAAATGCTTTATTCTTGATTTAAAAGCATATCTATAATGTGTAATTTCATACTTTATTCATGATCAATTTATCATTTCTCAATGAAGTATAGCATTATTTACAAACCAGTTATTTAGGAGTTGCCAGTGATTCATAAGTTCACAAGAAATGTAGTAAATTCAGGTAGTTATAAAGCATTTAGTAGTGGTCTGTTAACTATTTATGTGAGCTCATCTAAAGTGAGGACTAGTTATGCCTTGTAAAGCATTTATAAAGGATATTTAAAGGCTCAGTTATCTTCTAAACAAAAAACAGAAACAAACACAACACAGTGATACAGAACATAGAAATATTAACAGCCTTTAAATTTCATTTGTAAAAGCTTAATTGCAACTCCTTAATAACTGGTGTGTAAATAATGCTATACTTAATTTAGAAATGATAAATTGATCATTAATAAAGTATGAAAAAACAATTATTAAATACATTATAGATATGCTTTTAAATCAGGTATAAAGCCTTTATATCTGTATTTATAAACTGCTTATAAATGTCTATTAATGCTTTATAAATGATGAATTAACTGTTTCCTAATGCTTAACTAATGATTAATAGCATGCAGTTATTATAAAGTGTTACCGAAAAGCTATACATAGGGATACAGTATGCAACCTCCCTTGCAGTCTGCAAGAGCTATATCTAAAAAAATGAACTGGACTTAACATTATACTAATAAAATCTGAAACCAAAAATCTGCTGCATTTACAATGCAGACTAGTGAGTTTACAGATAAGATGAGCTCATAAGATGAAAAACATCACAGAAAAGCTATTCTAAGAAATGCATGTGCAAATTATGTGTTGCTATTAACATTTACATTCAAACTTCCTCCATTTTGCACATGCAGGGAATAAAACCTGCAGTTTGCTGAGGTGAGTGCATTCAGTAGGAAAAAGAAGTTCTGCTGTTCGCTGCTAATGATTTTCCAAATAATATGCACCTGGAGGGCATCTATTGGAATCCAATAATATAAGTGTCGTTAATGCGAAGAAAGACACAGTGTTATGTGACTTTCATTGACTTGTGCATCAGCTAGTTCAGGCCGAACAGCACTCACTCTGTATATGTCAGAGCAGAGGTGGTACGACTGCAGGTTCATGAGAGAGTTATGGAAAAGCAGGGCCTTTACTGAATGAGGGAAATTTCTTAACAACTGGCTACTTATTAAAGCTAAATGTGTCATTGTGATAATATCTTTGTATATTAAAGCAAAAACAGATTAAATAATTTTCACACACAGAACGCATCTCCAGATTTTAGGTGGCCGGTGGTTTCTTCCTCCAGATTTCAGAATCGTTGATCTAGAGCAATACATTCTGACACATTGTTATGTTTTTAAAAAGAGGCTTTCTGGTAAGTGATAGAATACTTCTAGAATACTACTAAGTCCATTAGGAGGGGTGTGGGGAGATCCTGTTCAGCACAAGGTCCTCCACATACCCTCACCACAAATAATCTCTGTGTAATACATCAAAACCCATCCTAATGTCAGTAAAGGGGTTTGGTAGTGTAAAAAATGTGTGCCAGCATCCACTGCAGAAATGTGCTTTGAATTATGTACGGTAATCTGCAAAAATTATTGCTGGCTAACCGCCCTTAATGAATCCAGCCAGGTCAGAATGGATTACAGTACCAGTGAAAACATCCACTTAAGCCAAAAGTGAAGCATGGCGATGGTAGTGTTACATAAGGAAACCAGGAATAATAGCGCACCTTTGCTATTCTATAAATGTAATGTTAGATTCACTCAGTGTCTCTCCTGATGAAATGTAGATATGAAGACAAAGATGTATGTGCTGATGAAAGGATATACTGATCAGCTAGATAACTGTATTAAATGGCAATCTTCAGTTAGCCGCCGTATTTCACAGCCCTGATTATCTGCCGCGCTAATTACAAGACAAGCATTTGATCTTCTCGTGGCTGTCATTACTTACTGGGCTGTCATGAGTCAGCATAATAACATCGGTTTGTCTTTCTCGCTAATGTGACAAGGCAATTTGACATTTAATTATTACACACAAGCCACCAGTGTTGAGGAAGCTCTTTTAAAAACTGTAGCTTGTCAAAGTCTGTTAAACTGCGGTTAAGATACTGTACCGAAAGAGTAAAGTAAATGCTAGTTTGATCTAATTATTTAGTTGATCTAATATTTAAAGTGTTTTTTATTTTATTATTTTAATGTTATAGATTCATGTGACAAGTGATAATTATTCATATCAACATTTTTTTTTAGATAATTAATTAAAAGTTTTAAAAAAAATTAAAAAAAAATGTAAAAGTATGGTATTATTTGGGATAAAAGGTCCCCTTATTGTTGGGACTGAAAGTACAATAATTTATGGGGTAATAAATAGCTGGTTGACTTTTCCATTCGTTGATGACATGGTTAGATTCAGATGGTTAATATAATTTATTAAATTGGGTATAACTTATGAGTTTCAATGACTTTATTAAAGCAATGTATCTGATTACATATGTTTGCGTCCTCACACCGTAGCAACAACAGATGGAGGCATGGGTGGGAACATGGGAGGAGGTTCCAGAGGAGGTAGGATATCCGGGAGGAGGCTGGCAGACAGAGACCAGGGGAGCAACGAAGAAAGGAGCCTGGGAGGAGAGAGGAGGGACCCAGAGAAAGAGGAGCACAGCAGGACCCAGGCCACAGCCATACCAGCGGCCCAAAGTGGAGCCAAAAGTGGGAGGAGCCATGGAGAAGGGATGGCTGCTGACTCCAGGGGCCGACCAATGGCGGCGGTGCAGCTGGAGAAGGGGCCCGAGGCGGAGATCTAGAGCAAATGAGCCAGGGGTATGCCGAGGATCCGGGGGTCCGGAGTAGAGCTACGGGCTCTGGCAACGAAGGCGGAGGTGGTGATCCAGAGATCGGTGGTGGATCAGAGTGACTGAGGACAGAGGAGAGGAGTTTAAAGGCGATGGCGGGCCGATGCCCAACCAAGGCAGAGATGGGGGGGATGAGGGAGCATGTTGGAGCTGATGGATCAACAGTTGGCTATAGAGGCGAGGGAGTTAGGGGGCACTGGGTCTACGAGCCGAGGTGGAGTCTGGGCCTCGGAGGCAGGAGGCGGAGGTGATGGATACTCCGACATCCTGACAGTGTTAAAGCAGTCAGCACAATTTGGGAAATAAATCAATCAAATCTGTAAGTGTGTGTGTGTGTGTGTGTGTATGAATATTCAGATGTTACCCCCTTTGTAATCGTTAACATTTTCAGAAGTAACTGTAATTTAATCACATGATTTTTCTCAATAACTTTAACAGATTACGGTTATATTTATTGTGTAATTAAATTACGTAATTCATTATGTAAACATGAAACTAGTTATTCCCCAACACTGACCATAATATAGTTGAAATAACATCAATATTACGATTAATGTAAATTAATAAATCCTTCCATTGTAGGTTCATGATATCTAATGTATTCACTAATGGTTAAAAATCGAATCAACTGCAAACTGTTATCAAGTAAGCTTTTTACTAGCAATATTACTCTATCCTGAAGTTGAGCTGCCTTCATATTTATATTTAAAAAACGTTGTTAGGTTAGTAGTTCAAACCTCAGAGCACTGTAAACCAGGACACACAAAACCTTCACCAATAAACAAAGACTACAACCGCATACATCACAGCTGAAGATAAAATGAGATGTATATGAATTAAGGACATTTTTTATAATGCTGCTGCTCTAGCCAAACCAAATTTAGTATTTTATGTTATTTATTGCTAGACCTTAACAAAATTACATATTGGATTTACTATTGATTTTAAGTCTGTTCAACAGACACAGCAGTTCTTCCCCGACCCCAGTTTTAGACTAAATTTAATTCTGGTAAATATGCACAGAAATTGCGGAGCAGTTGCATTATCGAGCTTTGAACATATTGCAAAAAAATGCAATATTATTTCATTTCCATATAAACATTTTTCTTTCTTTTACATAAAAAGAACAACCCCAAGTATTGTGTCGAACAGTCCCTGCTTTAGTGGTGTCAACACAAGCAGCTCAGGCTAAAGCATCTAAACTATCCCTCCACACGCAGGACTGGGAAGCCTTTTAATTTGGAGGAATGCGGCATTGCTATATTTCACCCATTCCTGGTGTCTTGCATTATCTTGGTAAACATCCCAGGTACTAATTTGATATATTGTGAAGCAGCCTGTGCTCCATCCAGCTCCCAGGGTGATAGATGAATGACTAGAAGATGAAATAGCGACTGAGATTTATGGCCTGCCAGCACATAGAATATGTATGATTATCTGCTGCAGCCTGAAAGCTACTTCTTTTGAGTGATAAGCGAAGGGAGAGTGATCTAGCAAATGACTCCATCTCCCCGGTGGGAAGGGAAGAGCAGGGACTGCAAACGGAGCTCATTTGTATCATGACTGTAGTCTCGGGCACCAAGCAGCAGCAGCGCACTGTCCTGCAGATTGTTCATAGAGTTATGGATCTCATCTCCCGCAACCACACCAGCAGTTTCCTATTCTTTCTCTCAAGCACCAAAAAGCCATCAGCATAACTCCACCCCCCCCCTCTCTCTCTCAGAGACCATGCTAGTTATGCAGTAACAGACTGTAGTGATTTTACTGCAGTACCTCTGAAATATTTGACTTCTCATTCAGTTATAATACCCATTGGTATTTTCTGCGCACTTAAAGCGGTTCCGTTCCTAATTGATCGATGGCACGTCATCATAAATCCCCAAACCTGGTGGAGTTTATTGATCCTACAGGAGCGCTTGTACCTCTCAGCATATGTCACCTCACGCACTCATAGGCTGCTAAGTAGGAGGCATTTTTTACAGTGAGGGTATTATCATATGCACTCTGCCCGTTGTTAACTGCATCGGTGATTTAATGTGAGACAGCGTGACTTGCATGGCACCCAGGAGAGGGCTTGATTTGGTGTGTGGCCCAATTTATATATTTACATACTGGCCATAAATAACCTTAATGCACCTCGGCGGATTGCTGAGAGTAATTGTTTATCCACTTCCTAGCGGACATGCTTGACAATGTTCTTGATGAACAACCAGCAGCCTTGTTTTAAAGGATTGCTTTGGCTGTAGTGGATGCAGGCTGGGGTGATCTGAGGCTTTGCTTGGCTTCTCTACACTGCAGGATTGAGATCCTCATCATAGTCCCTTTAAGGTAAGTCAGTTCACCCGGCAGCCATTTTGGTTACACCCTCGGGCTACATTTTTCAGCCAGCTTCTCATCCAAAACTGTTGATCAAAATAACTTCCTTCTACCATGGATTCAAATCTCACAGCTGAGCTCAAGCCTCCGTTACTCTTAAAACTACATTCCATGATGCAAAAATTAATATAATTTTTGTATTACACTTTTGGTGGACAAATAATTTTCCAAATAAATATTAATATTAATTAATAATCAGTGAAGCAGTTTTGAGATATTTACAAAATAAAATAATAATAATAATAATAATAATAATAATAAACTATTTACATATGCTGTATCCAACACTATTTACATAGCACAGGCTATACGTGAGAGTTCGATTTAGTCTAATTAAAAATCTCACATGCTGTGATCAACTGTGACATCTTTATCCTTCTGTTGCTGTGAAACCCCGATTGCACAAGTCCGACCGACTAAGGCACAAATCACAGTGGAGGTGGGGTGACAGGTAGCAGACGTCAGCCTCATTTCCTGTGCATGGTGTGGACACCGTCGTGTCGCTTTGCCAGACCAGGCTTCTTTTCACACTAGCTATGAAACAGGAGATGATGGGAATGAGCAGCTCTCTGGGAAACAGATCTCATGTAGCCACCGAGACAGCAGTTAAGTGCACATACACCAGTGAATAACTTACAATGGCTTAATAGAGTAGAGACTGAAAAATGGGACGGTTCCACTGTATCACTGGGTTTATTACACTGAGAGTGTATCACAAGTCTGCAATGTTGCCCCAAGAGGGACAAACAGTGCCAGCAGGTTAAACATGGCGTCAGGTTAGATGTTTTTGCGCTTTTCATTCTACCCGTCCTGCTACTGATGTATTGCAGTTACCTGACAGGAAGAGCTCCAGTAAAACCTCTGTACATGCCAAAATACGTTTTACAAGCAGTATCCTAATCAGCTAGCAGCCAGTGGCCCATAAATCCTGTCTGTATCGGCTGGACTGAGGAAATGAATATATACGGCTGAGCCTATATACCCCGGTCAGGCCGGAGACAGACAGCACTGTCAGGGCTGTTTGTAAAGCGCAGGAGTCATGTGGCTGACGATAGTCAACAGAATATGCTGTGATAATTTATGCATTTTAATCCAACAAAGTGTGTGCATGTGTATGTTTGCATATGGCACTGCACGTCGGTTTTATGTCACTTATTTGTAAATTTGTACTCAATAGATTTGTTGTTACTACAACCGGAGTCTCATTTTCTACAGCAAATACATTCATGCATACAAACATACAGGCAAAAATTGCCCAGGTCACATTTCTCTCCAGAATCCAAAGTAATGTATATAACTTTGTTATAACTTGTTAACTTAACTTGTTAAAGGGTTAGTTCAGCCAAATATAAAAATTATGTCATTAATAACTCACCCTCCTCATGTTGTTCCGAACCCGTTTATCTTCGGGACACAGTTTAAGATATTTTAGATTTAGTCCGAGAGCTCTCAGTCCCTCCATTGAAGCTGTGTGTACAGTATACTGTCCATGTCCAGAAAGGTAAGAGAAACATCAAAGTAGTCCATGTGACATCAGAGGGTCAGTTAGAATATTTTGAAGCATCGAAAAAACATTTTGGTCCAAAAATAGCAAAATCTACGACTTTATTCAGCAGAGGTCATTCCAGCAGGAGGGAACATTTCATTTAAAAGTCCGTAAAAGTGACTTTGTGCTTCTTTGGGATGGCACAATCAAGCGACGTTCACCAGCAGAACGCAAGCTTCTAGAGGGCACAGAAGTCTGAAGTAACGAATTTAGGTAAAGGTGTGCAGAGCCACTGGTAGTTTTGTAGGAAAACATCAATGCCTTGAATTTTATGCGAGCAGCTATTGGTAGCCAGTGCAAATTGATAAACAGAGGTGTGACGTGTATTCTTTTTGGCTCATTAATTTCATCTTGCTGACACGTTCTGGATTAATTGTAAAGGCTTTATAGAACTGGCTGGAAGACCTGCCAAGAGAGCATTGCAATAGTCCAGCCTGGACAGAACAAGAGCTTGAACAAGGAGTTGTGCAGCATGTTCCCAAAGAAAGGGCCTGATCTTCTTGATGTTGAATAAAGCAAATCTGCAGGATCGGACAGTTTTAGCAATGTGGTCTGAGAAAGTCAGGTGATCATCACTCATAACTCCAAGGTTTCTGGCTGTTTTTGAAGGAGTTATGGTTGATGTGCTTAACTTGATGGTGAAATTGTGATGAAACGGTGGGTTTGCTGGAACCACAAGCGGTTCTGTCTTGGCAAGGTTGAGTTGAAGGTGATGGTCCTTCATCCAGCAAGAGATCTCTGTTAGACAAGCTGAGATCTGTCGGATCATCAGGATGGAATGAGAGGCAGAGTTGAGTCTCATCAGCATAGCAGTGATAAGAAAAGCCATGATTCTGAATAATTTGCCTTTTTTACTACACACTAGCAAATTCTGAGTGACAATTGTTATAATTATTATTATAATTGTTTATCTGTGCCTTTGTTTATGGTCCTAAAAATATGATTTTCATGAATAAACTTTTTCTGCTGATTTTTGGTTTAAATATGACTTGCATTTCCTTGACTTGAAGAAGTAATTTGACAATTTCTCTCTCCTATAAAGAAGAAAAAGTATAGCTTGCATTATTGGAGTTGGTGAATTAACCTCTAGATGAGTTTGTTCACACCAGAGCTTGTTTGTAAATGTTCATCCGCAGACAGCATGGCTAATAGCACAGAGCCGTGAGCAGCAGAGAGCAGAAGCCCAGCAGGGAGCCAATCGATAAATGAAATGATACTTTGAAGTGAGCACACTTGAATCCCAAAACGACTTCGGTCCTTAGATAACATCTCAAAATGAGATAAAGGCACCTCAAAGGGAGGGCCGGGGTAATCTGTGGCAAATAGGGCTATTTTTCTTTTGGAAATTAGTTTTGAGCAGTTTAAACCGGAGCGATATCTTTATGTGGGTATTACTGAAAGAATTCACTCTCTGTCTTTCCAGGACATCCCCACATGTGGCAGCTGAAGTTGCTCTCTTATAGTCTGTGCACAGTGAGCAAATGGGTCAGGCATGTTCACAAGCCAACTGTTCTGACTCACTCACAAACTCTCTCTGTCCACTGGGTTTAACAGGCCTGCAAATGCATTCTTACTCAGTGGGATCACTAGCTTTAAACCAACAAAACTGATGCAAGTTATACTCATTGCTTCTGATAGTAGTGGCCTGGGTTGCTTCCAGTAACAACACTATCCCGGGATGGCCAGAAAACCCCACTGCACTGGCATGCTGTGTAGTAATTAGAAGTAGATGATAGATTATTTTTTCTACTTAAAAATAAATTGCTGACTTTATGTAATTTGCATATGAAAATAGATTACAGGCAGATCTGCTTAGTAAGACTGTCATTGCATGATATGAATGCACAGCATGTGTAATTCTGCACTGAATGCCAATATCCTGTGATTAGTGTGACAGGATAGAGCCTGTGCCGTTCACATACCGCCCATCAGATGGCAGCACTGAGGTCTCTGTCTTAGACTGAACACTTTCATTGTACTGCAGTGTAATGTATATATTTAGATTTACACAACCATTGCACAAGGGTGACAGCAAAGACATTTATAATGTCACAGAAGATTTCGGTTTCAAACACAAATGGTGCTCTTTTGAACTTTCTATTCATCAGAGAATCCTAGAAAAAAAACCATCATGGTTTATACACAAATATTTAGCATCCCAATTGTTTTCAACATTGATAATAATATTTACAAATATTTGTTAAGCAGATAAATCAACATATTAGAATGATTTCTGAAGGATCATGTGACACAGAACATGGCTTATTGACTGCAGAAAATTCAGCTTTGATATGATATCAGCTTTAAAATATATTAAAATACAAAGTAGGTATCGTCATAATATTTCACAAAATGATTGTTTTCAACGTATTTTTGATTAAATAAATGCAGAAAAACAGACTTCTATAAAATATTACCAAGCCCCAACTTTTGAACAGTAATGTATATTTCTATTATATTATATTTCTATTATCATATATGATATTTATATTATTCAGTTTAGATTGACGATTGACTACAACACTGTTTCCAGTCTTTTTTATGTTTAGGTACCCCCCTCTGTAAGGTTTTGACATTATTTCTTTCAATAAAAAATTATTTGTGAATACGTTAAATGGGACATTGGATGCAAAATTCACTTTTAGATGGTGTTTCCACATAAATGTTAAAAACCACCCTACAATGATAAAAATCCATTCTCTCCTTTTTGTTTTAATCCCCACAAAAACCTAAACAGTCTCAATTATCAAGCCCTTTTGATTTTCCGAGCAGAATGTAAATACTGCTCGAATATATTTTTGTCACAATTTCTTTTTAATAGGTTTAATAAAGCCAAATCTTTCCAAGCACCCCCTGGGGTACACACACTGTTGGCTGGGAATCACAGCACTACATGAAATAAGGTGACAACAGGTTCTTCTCCGTCACTGACACACAGTCTTCTGACAAAGCCTTCAGAGCACAGTGAATATATCTGTTGTGCGCGAGAGGCAGTGGATTACTGCTTTTCTCCCGAGGATAAGCGTCTGTCTGGACACACACGTCTCTCTCGTTCTGACAGTTGCAGGGCCATGGCTTAGTGCTGGAGGCCCTTATTTACAGGACATTTGTTGCACTTGACATTTATCATTGCTTCAGGGCTATGAACTTCATGCAAACAGCATTGAAGCATTCAATACGCAGGGCTTTGGGCCTCATCCTACTGGGGCATTATCACAAGTCTTTTCACGCTGAGATAAATCACTTCCACTGCGCCCACAGACAAGAGCTCAGACGTTGGGGGTGGGAGCCACATCCTCGGGATAAGGGCAGACAGTCAAGGCTTCATCTTCTTTCTACCCTTGACTAATTGTTGCATGCATCTGATACAAATATCACTAACCATTACAGAGAAGACTTTGTTATTGTGTTGATGCCGGAGGTACTTAAACCGACCAACAGGACTGTTTCTAATGAGTGGGTTGGCGAATACGTCTCCTCTGCAATCAGATAATGTGCAGAAATGCTACCGAATTCAGATGATGTGAATGTCTCATAAAAATTCAAGATAGAAGATTTAAAGTATTACTGAATTACAAATTACGGACCTTGAGGAACTACATGACATCAAATGAATGAATGAATGAATGAATGAATGAATGAATGAATGAATGAGAGACTGACGACTGCAGTAATGATGCTGAAAATTCAGCTTTGCATCACAGGAATAAATTACATTTTAACACAGAAATTTGACTTTTTAAAAGACTACCTGTTTTAGGACACATTGCATTTGAATTAATATTTAATTAAAATGTATTATAGAATACATTTATTTTAAATGCAACTTAACAGTATTTATTTCACCCACTTAAGTAGGACATTTATGTAATTTCATAATTTGTTCTTTTGTCTTTAAAGGTAAAATTGTACAGACAAGCATTTATTGAAAGCTACAAATATAATGTCCTTTATAATGTCTTTTCTTTTCTTTTTTAAGGTTAGGTTTAGGGCTAGGTTCAGGCTTTGTATCTATTAGGGTTAGGATCAGGGTTAGGGTTAGGGACTCCAGCACTTTTTTGATTCCGCTCTTCGAAATGCGTCCGCAACCTTGGAGCCGGTGGTCTGGCCAGCTCTGCAGATGCTGTGGATCTCTGATGCTATTTTTGGATCGGCGCAATGACAGCGTCAACTGGAATACTCTTCCCACTTCACAGCGAAAGGTCAGGGAAAATTAAAGGCTACATGAATGTGTAAGAAACCCCCTGTCTATAGACATTAGCCTCTAAGCCAGAGCAACTCAACCTGATGAGATTCGGGCCGCACACAGAGGTCATTATTACTCCGGCGATTCACCAGGAAAGAGAACAGAAGTCGAATTTCACCCCCCAAAGTACAACGGGCTTGTCATAGCGATGTAATTCAAACACACCCTGGGTGAATTAATTAATTACAAAGCTGGCTCGGAATCAAAGGTAAATATGATTTAATTATATTCCTGGCATCTTTGTTAAGAAGCCAACTGTCAAGCATTAAGTGGGGGTTGAGTATCGGAGCTGCCTGGGGCCGCCGGTGATGGGAGTCCTGCTCAGCCGAGCAGGAGAAACAGGAATTAACAGGTACATGAAGACAGTTGGATAGCAGTCTCTCCCTGGTGAACACACTCTTGTGAGTGGCACATCGCTGACAGTTCCAAATGGCAAACAACAGAGCTTTCTTTCTCTTTATACAGCAGCCAGAAAAACACACGGACACCCTGTTGCCTGAAGACAATGAGCTCGACTTGACAGTAGATGCAATAAACTGGCTGTGTGGGAGACGTGAAGTTGAAGCGACGTGTGATTTACAGTGGCGTGTTTATGACCGCTGCTGATCACTCCGTTTGTCAGCGCACTAATTCTGATTGAGGTCAGCGGTGTGACTGCTGTCCTCAATCTGTCAATGCATGGGCTTCCGTTTATGACATCACTCTTCAGTGTCAGTTTAGATCAATGCTACTCGTATTGATGAGCCATCACATATAATGTGCTTGTTTATGGAGATTAAAGGTATGTGAAATGCAGGGCCGCTGGTTTACTTATTCACTCTTATTGTATGTCCTTATTGAGACATGCCCAACATGTTGATGCATAAAATACCTAATCCCAAGTTTCTTTTGGTCATTATTGGTTTTTCTCTTTCTCTTCCTCGTTACTTTCATTTTGCCTTTACTTTGACATTTATTTTCAATGTTATATAATGTTATTTGTTTTTACATTTCTTTTTCCATAACTCTATATGTGGCATTTCTGCATATGAGAAACCTGTATTTTCTGATTAGTTTACAGTAAAGTTAGCATGTCAGGGATGGATTACAACTAATTTTAATGCTTTGAAAGAAGTTTCTTTACAGTGCTAAATTAAGGCTGCCCTGTGTTTATAATTCAGTGTAAAGGTGCAATGTATTGAAGTATTCTGTTCACTGTAAAAAATATTCCGTAAAATATACGGTAAAAAAACGGCAGCTGTGGTTTGCAGAATTATACCGTAAAAAAATATGGTAACACCGTTTTTGGTTTAATGGTTTATTACAGTAAAAAATACAGTAACACCGTTTTAGGTTTAATGGTTTTACCTTAAAATTACAGGTTAATACTGTAATTTAACTGATATTACATCAATATACCAACTTATTGAAGTACTGAAATCTGTTTTGTACCTTTGTATTACCCTGGCAACCACCAAAAGCAGGTGGTGATGAGAAAGTCACGTGATGAAACAAAGCCCATCACAAGCAGCTTTTAAATAATAAAATACTGTACATAGAAGGTGCAGAGTGTAATTTACACAGACACTAAACAACATCATGGCTAGACTCATTAAACTGAAATATGCAATAAACATTAATTTAACAACATTATATGTAGCATACAACCCTTATAAACATAACAGATAAGAAAAAAAAATAAGAAACATACCTATTTCAAAGAAAAAAAAACATCAAATTCAAACAAAATTTGAAATGCAATGTAGAGAATTCTGGGAACATAAGTTTTTTCGTTTTTTCCCTGTAAAATTTTGACAGTCATTTTTTACAGTGTTGTAACGGTTCTGTAAATGCATTCATGCAACCTCCGAGCAGCAATAAAAAGTCTGTGGAAAGACACCTAAATTCACTTTTGTGCCAGTGTAAATTTGGCATTATGCTCACAAAAGCAGCTTTCATATGACCAAAATCAAGTAATAATAACAATAATATTGGAAAATAATATATTTTTATATTAAATAGCTGTCTTTTATTTTAAAATATTTTAAAATGTAATTCATTCCTGTGATGCAAAACTGAATTTTCAGCAGCCATCACTTCAGTCTTCAGTGTCTCATTTTCCTTTGAATCATCCTAATATCTTGCTTTATTGTTCAAAAAAACATTTCTCTTTATTATTATGGAAACTGCTTTACTGTTGATAAAAGTTCAAAAGAACAGCATTTATTTGAAAACATTAACACAAATTTTAAATCACTTTTTATCCTTGGTGAATGTTTTTATTTTTCAAAAAAAAAAAAAAAAAAACTTAATGACCCCAAACGTTTGAAGCTGTATACATGTTAGCAAATTCCAAATGTACTCTTATGATTTTTTATGTACTCTTATGGGATTGTGAACATTTAATTATCTTGTATACAAAAAATATATTTGCGTCTTCAAATTCACTTGAAATAATCCTTTCTCGGCACAGAACTGCAAACAAAATCACAAATCACTAAACTGAAGGGGTTACTTAAAGCACATTTGCAAATGGAAAAATTAGGTGCTTTTTCATTTAGCCCTGTTAAAATCGAAGAAGTCACCCTCTCCACTCTTAACACCTGAATCAAATCCAAAGCTCAATAATTATAACATACTGGATCCTTCTGGAGGTGAAAAATCAATAGACTAAGGACAAAGAACCTGTGGCCATCACTTAATTCTCTTATCACTCTGATTTAGTGCTGGAGGAGGATGTTAAATAACTCTAAATCTTTATCTATGACTTTGCGGGTGCTTTATGGCAGTTCTAACAGCAGTACTGAGACAGAATGTCTATACCTTCTGCAGGATACACAATTTATAGCTTTATTACCCTTTGTCTTAAAGAGCACAAAGACACAGCGGGAGGAAGGAGATAGCAGCCGGTACTGAAGTAGGTGAAAAAGAATCGGATGCCATCATGGCAAGAGACATATCTCAAAGACAGGTTTATCGGCAAGGAGCCAGCCTCTATTTTGGGCCTCCCTTGTCCCCTCAACCTTTGAAACCCATCTCATCCCATCCCACATGAGATGAGATAGATTCAGCCCTCTGATTTATCTGTACGACCATCATATTTACCGTAGTGTTCACACACACAGAGCCTGAGGTCAATGAGAGGACTTCCACAGTTGAAGGCTGAAGCGGCTTTCTTTCTTGGTTTTTTTTTTTTACGTTGGAGAGTCATGAGTTCCTGGACCGAGCAGATGCTTCCTCATATTTTCTGCTTTCACTGACAACTGCCGTATTGTTTGGCTTGATAAGGGTACAGTGTTCCCGGTAATGGGAATTAGGGAGAGGCGTAAGTCAACAAGACGTTGGGTGCGACTGAATCAATAGATAATAGGATATTCTCATGAATGTTAAAGGGGCCATTATTATTGGACACATTAAAAGAGCTAACCCTGTTTGTCTTCTCCGAGCAAGGCTTGGCGGGCGGAAATAGACACTTTAATGTTACTGACAGGTGAGGAGGGCCTATTTCATGTCACGCGTGAGGTTACTAAACTGTCAGAGTCTGACAGACAGCATGGATTAATTAAATATTTGTGTGAGGTGATGCATGAGTTATGATCTTCAGCTGTCCAGATGAAGTTCGGCCTGTAGCTAAAGAGAAGTATGCACAAGTATGACAAAATATTATTGTGTAATAATTGCAGAAATAGGGGTGACTGTGTACAATTAAACATGGCAGCATGGATAAACCAAAAGACACACTCATAATTTATATATAAAAGCTGGAGGACTTTTAAAAAGTGTAACATTTGTTTTTGGTGGAAAAAAAAGTATGCATGGTTTTAGAAAAGAGGATGAGTAAATAATGACAATTTGGAAATAAACAATCCAATTTTTCATTCACAGAATCCTCAACACTAAGCTATGCTCATCATCTAGACTTCTGCAGAGGTTGAAAACATTGAGAAAGGCCACAAACTATTCCATAACTGAATTTACAACAACCAAAAATAGTCAAAGTCACACTAGCGCATACTCCTGCTTTCTGAATAATCTGTTTGACGTACAGCTCCATATGGTTTGCCGATCTCAGATTGTGTGAGGACAGTTGATTTGGATGGACAGAAGAAAGGACAGCTTCGTCACAACGTGTTCCCTACAGTGCTGGAATATATTAGCTGCCATCTTCAGGGTGTTTGAAATAATTACTTACTGGGGCCATCTGACACTTTCGATAAATTAAATCACCCCCTTAAGTTTTAAAGGCAAATGCATATTGCGGCCATCACTAACATCTGGCCTGTCCCAGGAAAGAGATAATTTGCTGTAAGAAAGTGTTAATGCAGCCTGGTAATCAGACGCAGCAGCGCAGCACAGCTCACAAAGCATTGTGCCAAATAAAGAAGACAACACAAATGATTTCAAGAATTAGCGGCCGCACATGTATCTTCACAATTAATAACTTCCACTCCATCAAGTGGTAATCTAATTATGAATTATGTATGTGTCTGCCATGAATCATTCATGCACTTTATTAGCTAAATTGGAAAATAGAATCTGGGCACAT
This sequence comes from Carassius auratus, assembly GCF_003368295.1. NCBI lineage: Eukaryota > Metazoa > Chordata > Actinopteri > Cypriniformes > Cyprinidae > Carassius > Carassius auratus. The sequence goes on along the minus strand of NC_039255.1, from coordinate 18,258,083 downwards.
CACAATGATTTAAATTCGTGTTTTCTTAGTTCTGCGGAGTCTAATTTTGAGGGGAGTTACTGACCTAACACAAACTGATTTTGAGCTACATTGCTTATGGTGATAAAACAAATGTAATCATGTTCTAATAATTAGTAAATTCAGTCTTGAGAGCTTTTGTTTTCCCTGTTATGACTCTAGGCAATAACACCGATTTCTCCAACAGATGCACTCGTGATACAGAAGAACCATCTAAATATGATCTGTTGAACGGATTACAGATTATTACATATGTGTGCAGATGATAATGCACTACATGCTATAAAATAAATGATGGCATAACAATTAATTATTGCCTACTAAATTCTTACTCAGTTGCAGTTACTAGCTGGACTTCATGAGAGTGAAAATGAACTTACTCACTATTTTTTTCCCCTTCTTCTCAGCAAACGTATTAGCATCCCTTACGAAAGGAAAATATATTTACCAATATATTTCTTAAAATATATTTTGATATATTGTTATATATTATTTTCCCTTTTTATTTCTAATATTTTATATATTTGAATACATTTAATAATATATTGATGACACATATATTATATAATATATTGCAAAATAAACAAATGATTGCCGCTTTCAATATATTGCAATATATTGGAAAAAATAAATATATGTAAGAATATATGAATATGCCTAATATATTACATGATATTTTCCAATATACTGCAATATATTTTTGTTTCATAAGGGATGGCCAACAGATCGGTCTAATTTCACTCATTTTTCCAATAATCTGTCCTTCATTTTATCACTGTCAACTCACTTGTCTATCACATCAGACACTTACACTGAAGAACGTATTTGACTCAGCTTATCCATTATTTACATACAGCACTGCTGAAGGGTCATATTTTATAAGATCCACTGTTAGAATTTTTGTTTTCGCTAAAAACAGCATTTATTTTTATTTTTCCCCCACATTCTCCACCAACTCCTTTATGTTTTTGCAGTTAGCAGTGTAAATGTGGTTCTGTTGCTCACTTAAATAGACAGTGAAGTTTGCAATAATTATCAAAACCACATTCCATTTGATCAATTATATTGTAAATGTAGTAACCCAAAGGGCACTGTACGCTTTTGCTTCGATGACAAAACGCTTCAGCATGTGGTGTAAAATAGGCATTAGTTTCAATGAATGATCCTTTTTTTCTTCACTGGGAAGAAAGTTTTGAGTTCCAGGAAAGCTACAGTATGTTTTCACAGGACAATGAACTCTTGTATCTCAAAAGATCAAGTAAGATCCGATTTCTCTTAAAGAAGTTGTTGAATCATTTATAGTAATTTCCTGAATACTTTATTTACTCAATAGAAAATAAGCATAATTATTAGTCATAATTACATGAAATAAGTCATAATTAGTATTCCTCATCAACCCTAAACTAATGGACCATTTGTCAATATGTTCTGATGAAACCCTAGATGAAAAAATATGCAGTGTTTCTTAAAACCGCGTATTCCTGCATTCCCAAAATTATCTTAATAAGCAAACAAATTATTACTTCATTTATTCTTTTGCAGCTCTCCAGACTATCCCGTTTCCAACTTGCAAATCTGTGATAGTTTTCACGCCATTTTGCTGCACTTAAGACCAGACGGGCCTAATGATTCTTTGGTAATCAAGTAAAAGTGTCCACCCAGAGGGCAGGAAGGCTAGGAACGGCACTTTAATATCTCAAACCCACACACACACACACACACACACATATACACAGCTGTTTTTCTAAAAAGAAGGCCTGACAATTACTGCTTCATGAGGATTCATAGCCACCCCTTTCTCATTAGCTATATTAAGGGACCATCGCTCCGGAGGCTGAAGAGCAATGTGATATTTCCCCCATGTCCCCATCACTTTCCAGCATCCTGTCGTCACTCGGCATTGGACTTTGTACAGTGAGAAGTGTCATTGTGGGTGAAATGTAAAGCGCTTGAGTTGAGTTGGGGGACTGATGAGGTCTTCAAAGGCCTGCAAACATTGAGAGTTTCGCTGAAAGAAGCAGACAGGGAGGTGCTGTATCTGAGGCTTCAGCTGTCTGCAATAACTCTTGGATGAAAGGTGCATGTGGCCCTCAGATGACTAACACACTGCGAGTAAATCGATACATTGACTCAATGAGTGATTCGAAAATTTGGTATTAATTGTTTGACGGTTCAAATCCAGATTTGGCAGCTTGATGAAAGACATTAACAACCCTATTTATCTTAGAGCATAAATAGTCTTTGTATGAGAGCCCAAATTATAAACAAATTTAGCCTTGGCGTAATTCCCTTGGGAATGTCGGCGTTTTGGGAGGGTTGTCAACTTGGCGGATGCGGTGATGAGTAATGGGAAGTGATTTTTCTCGTATGGAAGTGAGAGACACAATATTTCAGAAGTCCAACCTGAGTGAACGCAGATACTGTTTGTGAACTGACATGGGCCTTTTCTCAGCAAGCAGGCCTAGGGCTACACACACAACGCTTGTCACGTTAGCTTTAATTAATGTGCTGAGAAGGGCAAAAATGGGAAGACCCCATTTAATGTTTCTTATGATTTGATATCAAATGTGAGAAGTGTGTTAAGTGATGTGGCGGAGGGCGGGGATGTTGAGAAGGTTTTGAGAAGACGCAGACTGTGGGAAGATGATGAAATCTCACAAACAATGAGAGAAATTCAGAGCTTGGTATTAGAATACATAAGCAGGTCTGGGCCAGGTTACGTGTTTTAATTTCTGAGCCTCCTCCCCATGGCAGAACTCCCCAAAGATGGTGAATAATGATGTGCCCCTCGTGTATTTGAATAATTCTATGTATAATGCACAACCGTAAAATGATGCATAGCTGCAATCTCTGCTATAAATTGCCTTGAAGATTAGCGAGTCTAAGATCAACAGAGTGAACAAAGCAACACTTCTGCCATCTGCAAATATAGCAAAACCTCCCATTGTTGGCACGCATACAATTAGTAACTTTATCACGTATTAATTAGATGATTTTATTAACGCAAAGTAGTTAATAAAATGTTTACTATTCCCATCAACGAGGTTCATTTAGAGGCATATAAAAGTTTTTAATTCCCCCTGAAATTAAGCAGCTACAAGTCATTAAAGATGCTTTTAGAAATCCTTTCCTCCACTGTGTTAGTTTTTGATGATTCATACGTAACCTCCTAAAAAAAAGTTCTGTGATTAAACACAAGTAATCTTACATAGCAATAAAATTTGTAAACGTAAATATATTCATTGAATAAATATATTTATTGAAATATTCTTTATATTTATTGAAATATTCATTCATGTATCAACATGAAGTATACTTTAAATAATATTTGTTTAATGTCATCTTTTTATTGTTTTTTTATTATTTATTTATTATTAATTCTGAATTTTACATAAGAACATGATTTTAAGTTCAATAAACTGACAACAATAACTCCAGATGATGTTTACAGTCACCTGCTTTCCTGTTTGAATACGATGTGTCTTTTGAAATTATTATTATTTTATTTTTTTACTTCAAAGCTTATTTCAAAGTTATTCAATTCAGTGACTATCTAGGGAATGCACTCGGGCAGCTATTGTCAGTCTTGCAAATGCAGTTTCTGTGTAATTGAATGGGGAAATAGGCCTACCTAAATCATAAAGACTACTTGCCAAAGTCATATTTCAATAAAATATTTCAAATCAGCAATATAAGTCGAGCGTGTTATTTTGCCACACATTCAAGTCAGATTCGTAAGACGAAAGTACCCTAAATGAAACAAAATAATTATATTGTGAAAAATAACCCACTCCTCCCGCCCCCAGAACTACACCTGAATTCAAAATGATTAAAAAAAGGCTAATTTCTATCACATATCTACACATAGTTTGTTAAATGAAGCAAACTATGAAAGTTGAGTGATTAACTTTATACAATTTAGACTACAGACTTGCTTTGCTCACTGATCTCAGTATAGTTATAGATATGATCTATATTATAGTTCCACCATGTTTCGAATCAACACACTCTGGCCACAATCAGAAGTGAGAATTTCATGTTCAGGTATCATCTAGAAGGCTAAGTCTGCAGTTTGCAAATACTAATTTGTTTGGTCATTCATGTGTTCACATCCATGTTATTTCCGACTCCACTTGAGGCCACATTACCTCAAATAACCTTAAATGCTGTATAGTTTTGACTGATCCAGCCAGTGCACATGCACATGGCAGCTTAGATGTGATTGGAGATATTTTATTTAGAAGGCGGGATGTAATTTACCAGAGCTGCCATAATGAATGTTCCAACGCTGTCTCACGACCCATTCGTACATATTTTACGAGGTGGCTTATTCGTACAAATTTGTACGACCTAACTTGTACGATTTTATAAAATTTATCTAAACCCCAGTGACAGTTAGGTTTAGAGGCAGGGTTAGGTGTAGGTCATTCGTACAAATTCATACGAATTGTGCAACTTGTAAAATACGTACGATTTGGCATAGTGTGGTCGTAAGAATTCGTACGAATAAGCCACGTGAGTTTTGGTTGGAATGTTCAGATCTATTTCCAGTGTTTTTCTTATCTAACATATGATGCTAATCACAGGACGTAAGGAAAAACATAAACATAACCTCAGGAAGGGAAAAACTGATGCTGGATAAAAAAGATTTTTGGCAAAAAACTCAGAAATTAATAATTGTATTAATAATTAAAATATTATGTGTGGAATGTTAGACACTAAATGCATATTTAAGGGAAGATAAAGTCTAATTCAGATTTGAAAAAAAACATCTGTTTATAATTCGAAGCAAGACACTGTAAATGGTTTAGCAAAAAGAGTTCGAAAAATGTCATGACAATTCTGGACACTGTTATGGTGGTGGTGGTTAGCAACAGGGCTAATGCTTTGAGTAGATTTAAAGGCACAAAGCACAGCTAAAACCCAAGAGCTCTGCTCTAGCATGAACTAACCTCCATCTGGAAGCTGGAAATATGGCCATGTTAAAGCTATTCTGCGGATTCGGGGATTGTATGTGTTGCTGCAACCTGTATAATAGAAAGTATTTGCTTTGGAGTGTGTTTCGGTGCTGACAGCGTTATGATTGATGTATTTGTTCTCTCAAGGCCTGTCATTTTAACATATGGCACTGAGATGCCAATTGACAGTCCTCACTCAAACCCAGTTCAAAACAAACATCCTGTCTCAGTACACATGATGCATCCATGCTTTTAGAAAATCACCAGGAAATGATTTAGTTTGCCTCTTTCCTCATTTTCTACACTGCTAGAAAGCTGGACATCATTTATTCAGATTATCAACAGTGCTTCAGGGTGACCTAACTTAAAATACAACATAAATGCATATATGCTGTCAATAATGCTGTGACCAATACGATTTCCTGCTCCATCATGACCAAACTCTTGTCAGGTAGTGACAGCCTCGGCCTGCCCCTCGTCCAGGGATGTCTCTTCCTTCTGCAGGGCTGTGAGAAGGAGAACTGGGAGCCGCCACAAATTCAGACAGGAAGCCTGTCAAGCAGAAGCTGTCAGACGATGCTTTCTGATGCCATCGTCTCATCAGCAGGGCTGTCAGTCTCGCAGACTCTACTCAGCTCTGAGGAGAACTAACATGGGTAAGAGAGGAAGCTAACGCATCCCCCCATACGGAGCAGGAAACAACAGACTGGCTCTCTACAGCCCCTACAAGTGCTCAAGTTTTGGATGGATGTTAGTGATCCAGCTGTCTATTTACACACTGTCTATCTTCGACCCAGTTTTTGGTTTTGGACGACAGGGGCATGATAAATGTCACACACAGACATTTACACTTAAACTCATAAGCTGCACTGTAACAAAAATGGTAACCTGCCACTGTTGCGTTAATTTTACTTTGTTTTTACCAGTACAAATTTACATTTACATCTTTTTCTACACTGAAACATAAAATAAAGACAGTATCTAAAATGTCTAAAATGTAAAATCATTTATGAATCATTTACAATACTGTTCAGAAATTGGGGGTTGGATCATATTTTTAAAAGTCTCTTATGCTCACCAAGGCTGCTTTTTTTAAATTAAAGTACAGTAAAACAGCAACATTTTTGTTTTAAATGTTATTCATTCCTTTTATACAAAGCTGAATTTGTTTCTAAATATATTTAAAAAATAATAATAATATGTATTTACTGTCACTTTTGATCCATTTAATGCATCATTACTGAAAAAAAATATTTTGAAAAAAAATAAAAATTAAATATTTTGAAAAAAAAATTTAAAAAAAAATATTTTGAAAAAAAAAGAACTTATTTATATTTTAGAAAATGAATATATTTAAATTTTACAATTATATTTATGTTTTTGAGCCCCTAACCCAGCCCTACCCTAAAGCTAATGACGTCTTAAATTAGATATTATATTTCAATTTTCTAGAGGCACATTTTACTTACAAATACCTACAATTACTAAAGAGATACCTACAGTATGCATGTCACTTAATAAGCGTATCATATTCTCCTCTGTCTATTTTGATCTAGTAGACTTTGACAGTGGATTTGAACCCACCCTTGAGCTCTATGCTAAGCACACTTGTGAATCTGTTGTTGTTTTGTTTCAGTTGTTCAGAGGCGGAGTGCTCCAAGTGCCAAGAACTTGTTTGTGCTTTGCTGTGCTGCGCTCGCCCCTGCTTGTCTATCAAGATAACATATGGCCCCCCATATGTGGAGATGTCAAGGGGGCCTTTCAGAGCGATCATCTTCCTTTTGGTGTCTGCGGCTGCCTACGAATCTACACTCGGAGTTTGCCGTCCCCTTATTTGCCTGCCGTATGGAAACGTTAGCCTCTCGCATGCGCGCACGCAACTCAATTTGCAACTTTGATCTGATAACACCTCGCAGAACGAGAGACGAACTAGTCCGCAGAGCATGTTTAAGAGCGTTTTATAGAGTGTGAACAATAAAACACAATAACTGGTAAATTGGTGCAAACAAATCTGAATTGTAATAACCTGAGGGTAAAATATGCAATCACAGATGGAGTACTTGCCATAACGCACAGCCTCGGGCCCACAGGGGGCTGCGGCGAGATAATAATATAGTCTTATAAGCATACTACAAGAATCCTGTGGCTAGTTTTATTTCCCCTCTCTGGGTTGCTAAGTGCTCAGGTAATATATTGCTTTCATAAGAGCATGCAAGCTGTATTTTGCTTTCGAAAATATGTCTCAATCCTTTGGGCAGTGTGATTAAGAATAAAATACCGGCTGCATTACTTCCAAATAAATTCAGGTAATGACATAAGCAAAAAGGTTTAGCGGTAGAATTTCATGGAGCCGTGAAGCAGCTGACAGAGGGGATGGGCGGCACAGGCATCCATTACCGGCAGAGCGTCCCCATGGCACCCCGGGTAATGTATTACCTTTGGATTACTCTAATATCTGCCTGATGTATGTTTGCTGAGCAAAGCAAGAGCCCATGGGTAGGCGCTGAACGACAGAACAGCTGCAGGAAGCCCTGCTCTTGAAGTCGTCCTCACAAGCGCAGGCCTCCCCCTTCCTGTCGCTGCAGACAGAGAAAACAAAATGCAAGGCAGATGTATCGGGCCGGAGGCAGCGGGTCCTTGGGAGCTCCTGGGACTCACTACAGCCGGCAGGCCGAGGAGCTGATAAGTCAGCCAGCCATTCGTCAGCCCAAATGAAGGCAGTAAAGTTGACTAGTGAGAACGCGGCTCAGCCTGGGGTTGGCAGACTGCTCCTCAGAGAAGCGCTGCTGTGACACTAACCCTCATAAACACACACTGTATTTGCCCCCCTCTGACATGCCTGCACAAATATTTCTTTTTCTTGATTCTTTCAAGGAGTACAAAAGAAAAATCACACCTCTCTCGCTCGCTCTCTCCGGCTCATGGCAAAATAATCAATGCTCTCCCAAGCGGACGTGTCTGTGCTGAAATGCAGGAATGCATGCGCAGAGCTTGACTAAAAGATAATAAGCCAGGAACGGTCCTGTGTTTTACAGCTATCAAGACTCATCCTATTTGACATGCATTGTGGTGTTTACAAAGTCCCAGTAAAACCTCTAGCTATACTCTTAACAGTGCACACAGAAAAACACAAGTTCTGAAGGCGTTCAGAGAGTGGAAATCCAGCCGCGCTCTTATGCGTGTCCCATTTCTTATTCACAGCGCTATTCTCGGTGTTAACACCTGTCAGCTGACTGACTTCTTGTTCCCCATGGCTTATGAAAAAATCATGGCGATGGAGTTCGGAGTCAACAGTCCCATCAATATAAATTCACCATGGTCTTCATGGAACATTAGGCGGAATCCGGTATCCCCACAAAGGCCTCTTCGCCGAACTGAGATATAGAAATAAAAAGTCCTGAAAGGGTCCCTTTAAAGAATATTTTCATTCATGTGCCGTAAATAGGGCGTAAAACATTTATTTCAGAGCACTGTTTTTCACAAGCTCTGTGTCGCTGTATGTGTGTTACAAATGTATCATAACATTTATGTCACGAGTCACTGAAAACATTTTCTTATTGTTTCTAGTTTTTCTTGAATTAATACTAGGGGAAGAAATAATACTTTGAGGAAGAACAACTGAACTGAAACACTAACTTCTTGAACAGAACTGTTGATATAAAGACTTCATACAAACAGATAATAGCAAATAATGTTGGGCTGATTTTTCAGGGTTTTACTGGCTAGCATGGACCATTAGCATTTATGCTAATAGTTATCTTTTGCTTCAGCATCACAGCAGTGGAGAATTTGTCTAAAAATGGCCTATTTATAATTCATTCCTACAGAATAGATGTTGTGGAACTGAGTTTAGTAAAAAAATGGTTGCAGTTTACTTAAAATTAGGGAACAAAATTCTTAATTAGTGGCCACGCTGTCTCGTTCTTGTTGTTGTTGTTATCAAATTTCAGCTTCTAATTACAGCACACAAAGCTAACATGATAGATATGATCAAGGATAATTCATAGAAAACTAAAGAACTTCTTTAAGCCATTTCTAGCTAGTAATCAAGCCGATCAAATCAGCAAGCGATCGCTCCGATGCAGGAACTTGTTGAGCAAGTGCTACCATAACATGACAAAGACCTGCAGTCATGCTTCTTCTGAGCCATCTGCGAGTCTTCAGCATTGAGACATGATGGCATTCCTGCTCTGTTTGAGATAATTCAACAAGGCTGTCCATTGCTCTAGACAGAGGATGAGTGAGGAATAGGAGATGACGTCTCTTCCATGAGTTTGGACATCGTTAAAACACTGGAAATCGTTTTTGTTTTGCATAAGGCCGACCGGCTGTCAGGACTCTTCTGAAAGGATCTGAAAGTCAATTATCTACACCATTTCTCTCTGACATCATTGTGCTAATACAAGTTGCTCTTGACCTCATGCTAGTGTCGTCTGGAGCTGATGAAAGTAAGGCATCTCTCATGATTGGATTAACTTCAGATGTGGTGAGTGTCTGGGAATATTACAGCCTAGGCTCTATGATCTGCCCTCATCTCCTCGTCTTCTCCTCCATCTCTGCCCCAAACCCTTATCTGTGGCCCTGGGCACTTAAATCCCACATTACACACATATACACTCGACCTGGGGAGAGCTCTCTCTGGCACTGGCACTGTCAGCTTCAACACACACAGGCTTGATAATCGACTCAATTAAAAAGGTCCAATTGCCACAGCAAATTGATCCAAGTTATAACATTACCATTAGCACTTCAACTATGGCAATTATAGGACATTCACAGGCAGTACCAAGAATAATGGGGAAGGAAAATGAAGTGACTTTGTACAAAAGGACATCCATTTCAGACACACTGGGTGGTGTAAATAGCTCTGGTGTCAGCAGTATGGAGATAAAGGAAATGAAGAAACTTTCCGTCACATATGTTAGCGGCTTTATGCAAGGAAGCAGTTCTGTAACAGATGAGTGGGTGGAAAAATTCATATTAAAATGTATTTAATATATATATATATATATATATATATATTATTTATAGTTTAGAAATATATGATGACAAAAATAAATAAATACTTTTTTTTCAGCAGGGATGCTCTTAAAAGAGAGTGTAGACTATACCGTACATTGTTACAGAAAATTATATTTTAAATAAATGCTGTTTTAATTAAATTGTAATAATATCACAATAGTTTAGAAAGTGTTGTTTAAATGTTTAATTATACACTTCCATTCAAAATGTTGGGAGTTTGATGCTTACCAAGGCTGTCTTTATTTATTTAAAAAGTACAATTGAATTATTTTCTATATATATATATTCAGAATTTAGTAATAAAGTAAATAAACACTCAGATCACACATACAACATAATGCCTGTATGCATTTAACAATAATGCGGTCTACCAAATGCTAGATGCACAAACAGACATTTTGCAGACATTTTGCAAAGCATTTAGCAATATAATATAATAGGTAGATAACTGATTTGGTAGTAATTGGTCATTTTCTGTACATGGATGCAAAGAGTCTACATTTTTAATGGTTAAGAAAATATATCTTGAAAGCATTTAAATGTGAATGGCCCCGTGACGTTGCTCTGAAAAGGTCAATAATGTAATAAGAGATTCAACATCTCCTGACTAATGCTGCCTACAAGCAGAACAGAAAGAAACAACGTCCTTTTAAAAGCTGGAGATCTCAGCACTGTTTAATATTCAGATAAAGAAGGTTTTCTTACGTGCAGTGTGTGTGTGTGTGTGTGTGTGTGTGTGTGTGTTTACATGCAGCACTAGGCCTGACTTGCTCAGACAGGGAGATGTCAGCAGCGAGTGATATAAGACTGAGCTCCACAGCAGCCTCGCTCTCTCATACAGAGAAGCCAACAGCCTGGGAAGAAGAGAAGACGTCCTCAAATCCGAAGGCTCTCTCACTAATTGTTTCTGAAAAAATGACATTTGTCTTTTTTTTTGCACCTTGCTTCAGGTGTCAGTGCCTTTCACATTATAGGGCTTGCGATGGTGCGATTGCCCTGAAGCAGTTTGTTTGATGTTTTGAGGACTGTCATTTCCACATGCAACTCCACAGAAACTGAAATCTGTATTTATTTACATGCAGCGTTAATAAAAAATAAAAAAAAGATGCATAAGTGATTTGAAATTCAAACAACTGCACCTGCCATTTTATGCAGACCAGGTTTGGCACATTGTTACGATAAAGAAGAGATAAAAAAGGTAGAAAAAAATTATTGTACTTGCTTATTTCTGATATATGTAATTGTCCCAACTGATATCTGACACTTTCACATTCATTTGAATTCTTTGTTTGCTTGCTTGAAAGCTTAACTTATATTCTAATTCTATTCTATTCCCTTGTAAAGAAAAATATTAATACATATAAGTGCATAATCAAAATTAAACACAAAAGTAAAATTATGACTCATATGAATTACATGAATTATTTATGTATTATAACTTTCAATTATAACTTTCAAAAACCTTGTATGGTGGCTTCAGGGTTTCAGCACAGATATTTCAAAACAAAGCTAATAATAATAATAATCATCATCATCATCATCATCATCACCCTCATCATAATCATAATGTTGTTGTTGTTAAAATGTAAATAAAACATTCCCTAACTCAGGGGCGAAAAAAATAAAGTTATCATTATACAATTCAAACATTGAGCTACTGTACGTCATCGAGGTAAATTTGTATCTTTGATCACTATATTAGAGTTATTTTACACTTTCTCTTCGGCGAGGCCACCGCAAACCGCAGTCTAAACATAACATTATGTAGACAACACTGCCACTTGCTGCAAGAAAACAAGTACAGCATTCTCTGCTTCCAGAAATTATAATAAATACTAAATAATACATACTTAATTCTGTGTGTGTACACACACACAAAAACACTCACTACTTAATGCTGCTGTATACTTTTTATGATTCATATCAGTTTAGTGTTGGGTTACACGAGTTACTTTTCTTTTCTTTTTTTAAGTGGATTTTTATCAGCATTAGGCAGACACTGCTGAATGCAAGTAAGAAGACAGTCACAGCAGCTCTTTTTTATAATAGTAATGCATTTTTAAAAATACAACTCTATTCGCCACATTTGAAGAAAACAAAGGAGCAACCTCTTGAATTATTTTGTTTCATATCAAAGTTTCGTATGTGTTTTCCTTTCTTCTTTCAGCGGCAGAGGGCTTTTTTTTTTTCTTGCATTGCTTTCTCGTGCCCTCTGAGAGCATTTGTGAGCATATTTCAAGGTGATGCTCTGACAGCCAAAGGAAGAGCAAATCCAATCCGAGCCGGGAACAGCAAGAGAAGCACTCTCCACAGATGGCAAGTCCTTAAACAGAGACTGAGAGCAGCCGAGGGACCGGGCCCTGTCTGTAGATGGTGTCAGAGAACAGTGGGTACTTGGCACAAGTAGCAGGAACAATTAGAGTCACATAAGCTTCCCGGAGCAATGGGAGAAGAGGAGACGAAAACACGGCATCTGATTTTCTGCAAGCAGACTTGAACTGCTATTTACAGGCATCTCTTCTTTCAGCAAGAGTAAGATTCAAAGACAGAGGTAGTCATGCCCCATATTTCACTGCTGATGAGTTATACTGTACGTGGGCAGGGAGATCTGTTTGCATCTGTGCATACCTAATTAACGAATCAACAGAAGAAGTAGGCCTCTCCTTTGAGAACGCCCCATCACCCGGTCTCTGATACGGGGATTGCGCTCTTCTTAGCATTGTGCTCTGGTTCTCTCATTGTGAAACACACACACACACACACACACAGACAAATGTGCCATTTGAAACGCCAGTGATGAGATGAAGTAAACCATTTTACCATATGACACACTTACACGTTCAGTTCATTACTGTGTGTGGGAGGAAGTGTTCCAGGGGCAACGTGCATATTACTACAAAGACTGGCAATTAAAACATATTTCATTAAGTTGGCAATATTGAAATGAACACTCTCTGAACAAACAAGCCAGATATGCACAACCTTCACTGAGAGTTATAGACAATCTGTCATCCACTTGAGAGCAAGTACAGTATGTGTATTAAAAACACTTCCATTTACTTTTGCTAAGGGTTATTAGTTAGCTATATAAGTAAAACTATTTGGAAAACAAAAACACACACTTTGTTACTTGAAATAAAAGTCAACTGAAATAAAGTATATACACAAAAGAGTAAACATTTTCCGAGGAAATATTTCTAATTTTCATTTAGTTTAACTTGGTTTACTAAAATAACTACAACTAAAACCAAAATTAAAAAAATAAATAACTGCATTGGAGATGTATAAAGAAACAGATTTACAAGCAATTTCTGAGTGAAAATTGCTATTATATAAACAGTTTTATATTTATTTTTATATTTATATTTATTACTTTATAGTTTAATTTTACCATTCATAAAAGTACAGTATTTGAAACAGCAACTGGAATACACTGTAAATAAGAGGAATAGGCTACTATGCCACTGACATCTGTGATGGCATTGGACATTATATTAAACCAGCCTGTAAGCCTCTTGAAAGGTCTCAGAATATCTGCTGTTTGCAAATTATATGTCATTCTCCCCAATTTTCTATCTAGATTGTGTTAAGCTTTTTATTCGGGGGTATTATCATGCTTTTCCCTACAGCCATTGAACAAAAGCACTTTATAAAACTCAATATCATGCAAACAGCAGCCTCATCTCCTTTATCTTTAGGGGGACAAACAAACAAAAATATGGACTTTCTGCATTAAAAAGACTAAATGAAGTATCACTTGCACATCACAATTGCACTTGTCTCCTGTTTGGGTTGATTAAGTCTGACTCCTGACATTTAGATGCTTTCTACTATTAGTCTCCTCTTGGCAAGAACAGGTGTAGGTTTATTGCTGCTTTCATTATGACTAGTTATGTTCAAATATTCAGTAACAGTAATTTTACTAATACAAATACATTAAAATATATTGCTTGCTAAATGCAGTTATTTTACATTTTGGGGTGTTTTGGGGTGTTTTGGGCCTGAAAGTGGCATGCTTCTCTCTAATTCAACTAAATTGGGTGTCTAGAAGTTGTATAAAGACACATTTTTAAAGGTCAATTAGTTTGTTTAGTGTTGTGGTAATGATTTTTGTAATAAGCTGAGATCATATATAAGAAATAAATGTGTACAGGATTCAAAAGTATGAAACCACATTTGTTGGACCTTAAATATGTATACATTGGTAGGTATACATTATAAATGTAATCTTCTTCAAAAACCTAAAATTCTCCATATTTCCAGGTTTATTCATGTTTTTCCATTTCAGTGTACATTTTATAGTAATGTAATGTTAATAGGACTCTTGATAGTTTCATGTGTAGTTTCACACACTTACACTAGAGGTCAGTAGATGTGAACATACTGCACAGGTGACCTTGTTTACCTGTATATTTCGGATTTAAGAGAACTATGGAGGATCCCAAAAACCTGATGATGGTGGCAGCTGAGCTGACTCAGTTTATGGCTAATCTCGCAAAACTCATAAAAGCCAATAAAACTATTAAGATTGGTCAGTGAAAGCAACATAATTCATGAAAATCATGTGTTTGCTTTTCACTCCTTACCTGTAAAACACATTCGGCATCTGTCTTAGGTGTGTACAAAAAAAAAAAAAAAAACCGGTGTGTACACAGGATGCATGTTAATGCAGCTGGAGTAATTTGTTTTATTAGGACACTGTATCTATTAGAAAAACTGTTTCTGTTAAGTTGCTCCTCCAGATACACATACACATGTCTCAATTTCGATACTGATTACTGCCTGCCACTGTAAAAGCACAGTCATCAGTTTAAAGCTGACCAGCAGCGATTGAAGGACGAGATGCAGAAATGTCCATCAGACTCTACGCTGATTGCTGATGGAGACAGATGTGAATGTACACCTGGGTGCTGATATTTGCACAAAGTTAATCATCAAAGTGCTTTTTCTACAATTGCCTCATTTTATCCTATAGTTTTATAATATGACAATAAAAAAAAAACAATAAAATCTCACTCAAAAAAAAAAAAAAACATTCAGTATTCCACAAATATAAAAATAATGCAAATCAGAATATGACGCAAACCTGCAATAAATAAATGTTAGACAACACAAATATTCTTTATGTATTTAAGCCCATTTTATTAACCAATGTCTTTGCTTCTGACCTTTGATTATCCAGTTTCAATTATCCAGTTCAACCATACTAATAACCAAAAATTACTCTAGAAAAACATTTGTATGTCTTTTTTTATTGGTGAAGTGTGTTGACATTTCTTCTTCTGCATTCTACTGTACAGACGTAAATGTACTTTCCCTTCAGTCTGAGGCGTATTCATTTTCACTTTTGGTGTGACTTTAATATTTGCCAAAATTAAAAATATTTTAAAAACAAACGAGCAAGCCCTGTCCAGTTTTAAAAATGTATAACTTTCCATAAAAAGTAACCAAGTAACGTAATTAGTTACTTTTTTATGGAGTAATGCAATATTGTAATGCATTACTTTTAAAAGTAACTTTGCCCAACACTGAAAATAACACCCTACAGTATATGTCTGGGAAAAGTAAAGGTAAAACAATATTTAGATTTTCACTAGGGATTTACATTGTAAAATTAGAACAAGTAACTTCTAGGCTGGAGTGGAGGTAACAATAGTTATTTGCATTAAACCTGCAGCTAAAAACCATTGGTAAAGATAAAAACGATTTTATCATTAAAATATCAATTTTATGTAATTTTTTAAGTATTCCCTAACACTGACTATCAAAAGATAACTAGATTATTTAACAATAAAAAAATAAAAGACTTACATGACACAAATTAATTTTTCAAAATCTACTTTTCAGAATAAATAACTTTCAACAGAAATTGCAGTGGCAAAAAAAATGCAGTGGCCAAGAAAACGATTAATATATTTCATTAAACTGAAACGTAAACATTATAGCAAAGGCTATAATCTCATTATTATTTAAAAAATAAAAATAAATAAATATTTTGGTCAGCTAAATTAATATTTGTATAACTCTCGAGCAATGCAACGTCATAAAATGTTTCGCCACTAGATGGCGTAATTTCTCTTCAGTTTCAAGTTATTTGTCCTGTGCGAAAATCTTTATTGACTTGTTAGTACTTACTCAACTGTGTGCAACCAATTATTTGTTGTAAGTAGGCCTTCTGTGTGCAACATGACTGTTTGTCATTTTCCTCATCTTTTTGTACGTAATAATTTATTGATATTTAAAGTTACAGTCACAACTGATTATGTAGGATCAAATTATTAGATCAACATATCAGCGAATTTATTAAATAGATTTTAAAGTCGCTGATAGTAATTTTACATATCCCTTATCTGACCAGGAATTGTTCACTGGCACGCAAAAGTACTGAAGCAGTATTATATTTTACTGGGTTGTTGACCTTGCACACATACAGTTTCGTTTATCCTTAATCAGAGCATGAGGTGGAAACTGAAACTTAACTCGCATATCTCCCAAAATTAGGCTACCTAACCTTCCCTATAAAAACCCTCCCCAGCAACTATGTTTCATCAGACAGAGTTTGGATGAGGATCTCATTGATTTGCAGTAGGTAAGACTTTGTATCTCTTTTCATAATGTGACTATTAATTTTATCAATAAGTAAATAAAATGAGCAGCTCTACATCAATAATATAAAATATTTTACTATAAATATGCAGTAATATATCAGGCAATGCCTTGAATTAATAGATTTTGAAATCATTTTTAAAAAAGTATTTTATAGAAATGATATTTTACTGATCATTTAATGTCCTATTGAAAATAATCTGTAAGTCAGATAAAAACTTTGCATCTATTTTGCATTTTAAACAATACAGGAATGTCTGAGGACAAACTTAAACTGTTGTCCTGCCACTTTACTTGGGACTTGCAAAAGGAAGATGCTGACCTTAACTTTCTCGAAGTGAAAGTTCGTGAGAGACTGGCAGTGAAGTGCGAGTGTGGAGGAAAACTGAAACAAAGAGAATTCAACTTTTTGGCCTTTATTAAGCATTTACAAGGATTTAACGATGAGGCGCTTAAGAACCTGCAACTAGCAAAGAAGGAACATCCGGACAATGACAGCAATGTGATTGTGACGTATGGAAACTTGGCCTGGGTGCACCGTCTCATGGGAAATGTGACGGAGGCTGAGACTTACACAGAGAAAGTGCATGAAATCCTTAGAGCTTTCCCTGCTCCGTCTCCAGCAGAGCTTCACAGAGAAGTTCAGAGCGAAAAAGCCTGGTCGCTTCTCAAGTTTTCTAGAAAGACCTACATCAGGGCCAAGGAGAGTTTCCTTGAAGCTTTACAGAAAGAGCCGGATGACAAGGAATGGAACACAGGCTTTGCCTTTTCTCTGTTCCGTCTGGAGGGACTGAAGATTGGTCAGTACAAGCGTGTACGGTTTGAAGAGTCTCCTGCTGTGCTCCAGTTGAAGAAAGCTCTGAACCTGGACCCGGAGAATGCAATGATCCATGTGTATCTGGGGCTTAAGTGTTACAAGAACACAAAGAACGGAAATAACGCAGAAGCATGGCAATACATGACGCAAGCGCTCGCCATGGCTCCAGATAACCTCAGCGTTGTTCTGCATGTTGCAAAGTTCATGAAGAAAGAGCAGTGTTATGACAAGGCCCTGAAAGTGTTGCTGGAAATGCTGAAGAAAGCACCCGACTCGTCTCGTTTACATCATGAGATTGCCAACAACTACCGCTGGAAAGCCATGCAGATGAATGACGTACACAATCCGGAGCTGCTGGGCCTTTGCATTCACCACTTAGAGAAGGGTACCACTTTAAACCCAGGCTACATATACCCACAGCTGGAGTTAGCACTGAGGTATGCAGAGCAAAAGGAGATGGCTAAAGCAGAGCAGAAGTTCACCGAGCTGTTTGCCCTCCCTGACCTGAAGCCAGCTGACCGTCAAGCCTGGCATCGCATGTATGGGGATTTCAAGCAGTACAGGTTGGGCTCAGAGAGAGCTGCGGTGGAGCATTATAAACAAGGAATGATGCTGGGGCGAGTGTCCAGCGAATGGATGGCATGCAGAAACAGACTGAGGAAAGTCCTTCAGCATGACAGACGGGACACATATGAGATCCGGATGTTCTTTCATTCCTTTAAAACAGAGAACCAAGATGATTAAGAGAGATCAATTCAATCTCTGTTCAAGTTCCTGTCGTAATCTTCAGTCACGTAATGATCATAGCAATAGTTCTGCTGTTTCCTTTTTGATCCACTGAGTGTTAGCAGAGTTATATATATAAGTGTATTATTTTTACAGTATATAATCTGTTTTTCCAAATGTTTATTATAATCAATTGTCAGGTAGATGACGATAACCAGCCATTTGTGTAAAGACATTAACATAATGTAGTCTTTAAGTGTCTTTTCAAGTTAAACCTCAATTTGTACACACATGTAATGCAGTTTTTCATGATGCCCCCCCCCCTCCCTTATGCCTCTTTATGATGCACTGATGACTGAATGTATCAAAATTGAAGGAAATATTGAAAATTATCAGTGGTTTTAGTTGTTCCAACATCTAAAATATGATGAATTATGTTGATAAATTAACATGACAACTGCTTAGAGTGCAGCATTTTTATTTCAGTGGACCTAAGCATTGTTTTCTTTATCATTTTTAGTTAAAATATGCAGCAGACATGCACCTTTAGATCAATACAAGCAGAGCGAATACGAGCTAAATTGCTAGTATTCAAAACAGATTTATTTTTTCAATTAGCTGCAGGAATTTTGCTTTATCTGGAGTTCAAGAAACACACACAAACCCTGTGAGATATTTTACAGTCTCAATCAAATTAATGAAAAAAAGACACAAAATGACAAATATGTTAAATATAAACAAGCACTAATGGTTTCAGACTATGTAAATGTGTTATACTAAATGTAAAGTATTTATTTCTAAACTAGACACCCTCACATGAGAATGCATACAGTGCGTGTGGTGCTTATGTTGTTATTGGCTGCTCATGTAGAAGCTGTGCTGTTGGATCGATTCCAGCTCAGTGACCGCTCAGCATGACTGAAAATGTAGAGCTGACTTGTGCTTTTCTGCAGCACAAATATGTACATTATAGCTTGAAGAATGTTGCTGTTGCAGTAAAATATCTGCACATTTGACAATATGATGAAATAGTAGTGTTGTTAAATAATAAAAGCAACATAGATATAAAGCGGTTGATTTTCACAGTTCTGCTGAAAATCACATACGCTACCGCAGTATATAACATTTTGCTGAGCTTGCAGCAATAGAATATGGAATTCTCTACATATATTAAACCAGAAAAACAATAGCCTACATTAGTACATCTCCATATATAACACACACACACACACACAATTTTAAACAGAACAAATATGTAAAGTTTTTAACCATTCGAATGCCACATTATGATCACTTGCATATATGATACTGTTTAATGCTGCTCAGAGGTGGCTTAAATCCATTTACACAGCAGTGATAACCATATATTTTGATGTTAGGGGCCGAGGCAGTTCAGAGCAGGCATAATTTACATTATAGCTATATTATAGGATATAATTTTTAATGTACGTTAAGGGTAACACTTAAGGTTTAGGAACCAATTATCCCTGTAGTGGCTCACTATCATTCATTGCATATTTGCTGTTAATATTATTACTTAAAAAGCAAATATGAATTCCTTATTTTACATGACCATATTTTAGATCCCTTAATCCTTCCCCATACCGAAACATTACAACTAGGCCTATCTATTAGCTGTAAATTTATTGAGGCAAAAGTCATAGTTAATTGTGAGAACTGATCCTTTTTTTAATTTCTGAATTTGATAATTAAATAAATGCCGCCTTTTTACATTCACAATGTGTATTCTAGCTCTGCGAATTTACAAAACAAAATATTTTAGAGTTTGGGAATCTGCAGACGAGAGCAGTTCATGTGACGTCTGTTCCCGGGAGATCGACGGAGGCGTGAGTGAGTGAGTGCGCGCGCGCGCGCGAAGGATGCTGAGCTGAACAGCTGATTCTGTGCATTTAACCAGTATGGACAGCTCCATTACGCTAACCTAGCATCTATTGCAGTATATAAAGGGATCCATTTTCACTAAACGCTGCAAAGGAAAAGGCACCAGCCTCACAATGGAGCGTGCTCTTCATTCACCTGGACGGACACGGGAAGAGTACCGGTACCAAACGGTGCGTCCTTCATCCCAGCTCACTTCAAGGTCTGCCTTCAGCTTTGGGTCTACAGCACCGCCGAGAGGTAATGCAATCCTTAGCGAATTCGCCGCTAATCCGGCCGAAAGCTTCGATTTTACAAACAAATATGCAGGTGGAAAGAATCTGAGGAAAATCAGTGAGAAAGAGTTACTGCAGGGGCTCAATGACCGCTTCGCCGGATTCATCGAGAAGGTCCATCACCTGGAAAACCAAAACAGAGCACTAGAGAAAGAAATCGAGGCTATTAAAGTGAGAGCAAAATCCTCTGCCTCTCTGTCCAAAGAGTATGACCCAGAACTTAGTAGTCTGAGGCAGCAAGTTCATGAGATAGGCCTTCAAAAGCATCAAATTGAGACAAACCGCCAGAACCTGGAGCAAGAGTTTAACACTTTGAGAGAAAAGTATGAGAGAGAGGCTCGTGGTCGAAGCGATGTGGAGGACAGCATATCAGTACTAAAGAATTGCATTAGTGATGCATACCTAGCCAAACAAGAGATGGACAGGAAAGCTAAAGCTCTCGAAGAGGAGATAAGCTTCTTGAAGAAAAACCACGAAAGCGAGGTAGCCGAAATGATGGCCCAAATCCAAGAGGGTCACGTGACAGCAGAAAGAAGTGATTTTAGTAGAAGTGATGTCACTGCAGCTCTGAGAGACATCAGGATGCAACTCGAAGGTCACACGGATCCTGACATCCGATATGCTGAGGAACGCTTTCGAGCGCAGCTCGCTAAACTGACCAAAGCTGCTGAGGTCAACAGAGAAGCCCTCATGGCCACTAAAGCAGAGATTAATGAACACCGGAGACAGCTCCAGTCCAGGAGCATTGAGCTCGACTCTGTGAATGGAGTGAGGGAAGCGCTGGAGAGGCAGCTGTATGACCTCGAGCAACGGCACAATGCTGAAATCCATCACTACCAGGTAACACACCGTGTCAGGCACTGATAGAAGATTTTAATCATTCAGTATGAGGAATACATAATTTTGCAATTCTCATAATCTAACAGTAAGTAATGCGTTCCCATTGTGTTTTCTTATTTTGCAGGACACAATCAGAGAGCTGGAATTTGAGCTGAAAAATGCTAAATGTGACATGAGCAGTCATCTGAGGGAGTACCAGGACCTTCTCAATGTCAAAACGGCACTGGACACTGAAATTTATTCCTACAGGTACTTTGATTTTAACACTTTTTTTTGTAACCATTTTATTACAAACTATTAATTACGCACTACTTTGTAAACCGTTTTACTGGTGAGTAAATATAATTTTACTTGATGTATTATTGGTCGCTTTCCATACCTGATTCTGTTGGCTTCGCAAATAGTGTTTATCCAGTATTAGAATTAATTTCTTTCAGGTCCTTGAACAGTGCGAATAAATAGACTGCCAGCTCTATCAACCAACTAAATAGCCCAGAATGTGTAGTCTTGTAGATACATCCTTCCACATGCCTTCTAGGAACACAATCATGTATTAAGTGACATAAATAATTACATATTTATTAAACAGGACAGATAGGCTAATTTTAACTTCAAATAATCATTACTAAGTGCTTTTTATGCCAACTAATTTGTTGATTGATTACAATGAGTTGATGTTTTTTTTTTTATAATTGTGTAATTTCATGATTTGGTTGGTGGCCTTCATGACCATTTAGACTTGTGTTATTTAGTTAAATGTATCTTGATTATTTAGGATAATTAAAATTGCTTTTTATAAATGTGCCTTAAGGGTAAAAAAAATCATCACTGGTGGGCACCTTTAGGCAAAACAATGGCACTGACATATTTTAAGATAATGCAGTTTAGTCTGACCAAATTTAAAATGCACAGGCTAATTGAGCATGATGAATTGTTTTCTTTTTTATATTCAGAAAACTTCTGGAGGGTGAAGAGTCAAGGTACTCTACAATCTCAGATGCGCACATTTCAGTACCATACATTTACAGACAGTCACCCATCTATACTATCCCTTGTGTCAAAAGGCAGGGGGGAGCAACTCAAAAAGCAGAGCCTCAGTACAAATTTGTTGAAGAGATTATTACAGAAACCACCAGAGAAGATGTGGAGATATCAGACACTGGCTCTGAAAAGAGTGAGGAGGGAAGAGAGGGTGACAAACCAGACGAGGAGAGTGGTGAGAAAGATGCAGAGGGTGAAACTCCACAAGTGGCCAAAGATACTGAAGAACCAGTCATAGTGAATGGCAATGAAACCAATCCTGAATTAGATACAGAGGAAACTGAAGTCGAACTAAGTGTTGAAAAAGAAGATGAGCCAGCTGATTCTGAGGTACAAGAAGATGCTGACTCTGAACCAACCCAGGACTCTACAGAACAAGCCACTGATGAACAAGATAAAGATGAGGATGAAAAAGGCACAGAGCACAAAGACCTGAAGAATGACGTGCAGGGAAAGGTAGAAGAACCTGAGGAGGAAAATAAACAAGCTAAAGAGACAAAGAAAGATGTCCCCAAACCAGATCTGTCAGAAAATCAAGAAATGCCAGAGAAATCAGAAATTGTACCAAAAGACAAACCATCTCAAGAACCACAGGATCCTGAAGCAACAACTGAAGTTAAACCTAAGCCTGGTGGGCAGACTGTTGGGGTAACTTCTCCAAAAACCGAAGATGATAAAATCTCATCTCAAGAATCTACAACTGCAAAATCAACAGAGAAAGAGAAAGAATTAGCTCCAGTGCAGCCTGTGGAGGAAGATACTCCCAAACCAGATAAACAAGCATCTCCCGAACATACGAAGAGTGGAAAACAGACTACTGGAGAGGACACTTCTTTAAAAAGAGACAAACCTGATACTGTAAAGGAAGAAACTAAGAAATATGAGCCTATGGAAAAAGACCAAGAGGATAACAACAAACTAACAGAGAAACCTGTGGGGACAAAGCAAGAGGCTCAATCAAGTAAAGACGAAAAGGAACATAAACCTGAAGAGTCTGTAAAAGATAGCAAAGTTGAACTGGTAGACAACATGAAAACAGAAAAGGATGCAAGTATCAGTGCTAAAGGTCAAGAAAAGACACAAAAAGAGCTTTCAAAGGATGCAGAAGGACATTCACAACCTGAAGAGTCAAAGAAACAGGAGGAAAGCAGTAGTAGTCAAACAAGTGTGACAATAGAAAAGGGTGAAACTGGCAAGCTAAAAGAAACAGAAAAGACACAAGAAGACCTTTCCAAAGTTGCTGACGAAAAATCCCAACCTCAAAAGTCTCAAATACAGGAGGACCAAAAAAGTGTAGACAGCATCAAAACAGAAAAGGTTGAGCATGCCGAGACTAATGAAATTGAAAAGACAGAAGAGGACCTTTCAGAAGTTGTGGCAGAAAAATCACAACCTGAAAAGTCACAGATATCAGAGGACCAAAAAAGTGACAGTGTAAAAACAGATAAGGCTGAACACGCTAAGCCTAAAGAAACAGAAAAGGATGCAAGTATCAGTGCCAAAGAACAAGAAAAGACACAAAAAGAGCTTTCAAAAGATGCAGAAGAACAATCACAACCTGAAAAGTCAAAGAAACAGGAGGAAAGCAGTAGTAGTCAAACAAGTGTGACAAAAGAAAAGGGTGAAACTGGCAAGCTAAAAGAAACAGAAAAGACGCAAGAAGACCTTTCCAAAGTTGCTGACGAAAAATCCCAACCTCAAAAGTCTCAAATACAGGAAGACCAAAAAAGTGTAGACAGCATCATAACAGAAAAGGTTGAGCATGCCAAGACTAATGAAATTGAAAAGACAGAAGAGGACCTTTCAGAAGTTGTGGCAGAAAAATCACAACCTGAAAAGTCACAGATACCGGAGGACCAAAAAAGTGACCGTATAAAAACAGAAAAGGCTGAACACGCTAAGCCTAAAGAAACAGAAAAGGATGCAAGTATCAGTGCTAAAGAACAAGAAAAGACACAAAAAGAGCTTTCAAAAGATGCAGAAAAACAATCACAACCTGAAAAGTCAAAGAAACAGGAGGACAGCAGTAGTAGTCAAACAAGTGTGACAATAGAAAAGGGTGAAACTGGCAAGCTAAAAGAAACAGAAAAGACCCAAGAAGACCTTTCCAAAGTTGTGGCAGAAAAATCACAACCTGAAAAGTCACAGATACCAGATGACCAAAAAAGTGACAGTGTAAAAACAGAAAAGGCTGAAGACGCTAAGCATAAAGAAAAAGAAAAGACACACAAGGACCTCTCCAAAGATGAGGAAGAAAAATCACCTGAAGAGTCAAAGAAACAGGAGGAAAGCAGTAGTAGTCAAACAAGTGTGACAATAGAAAAGGGTGAAACTGGCAAGCTAAAAGAAACAGAAAAGACACAAGAAGACCTTTCCAAAGTTGCTGACGAAAAATCCCAACCTCAAAAGTCTCAAATACAGGAGGACCAAAAAAGTGTAGACAGCATCAAAACAGAAAAGGTTGAGCATGCCGAGACTAACGAAACTGAAAAGACACAAGAGGACCTTTCAGAAGTTGTGGAAGAAAAATCACAACCTGAAAAGTCACAGATATCAGAGGACCAAAAAAGTGACCGTGTAAAAACAGATAAGGCTGAACACGCTAAGTCTACAGAAACAGAAAAGACACACAAGGACCTCTCCAAAGGTGAGCAAGAAAAATCACCTGAAGAGTCAAAGAAACAACAGGAGAGCAAAAGCGATAGCAGTTCTGAAAGTGCAACAAGTGGAGAGGAAGCTAAAGTCACAGAGAAACAGGTTGATGAAACACGGAGTAATCAACCCCCCAAAACTCAGGAAATAACATCTGATGCAAAGTCTGAGCAAAAGGATATTAAAAAAAGCAAAGAGGAGATGCCTGATAAAACTGTAGAGGTGGATAGTGTGACAACCAAAGGCAGTGAAACCAGCAAAGATGTTAAAAGTGAAGAAACTCTTCCAGAAGACAGTGGTGCACATGAGCAGGTCAAAGAGAGCAGCAAGCAGGACAACATGGACATCAAAGGTCCAGAAGAAACAACTAAGCCCTCTAGTGGAATGTAGAATATAAACAGCAGGAAAAAAAATTTGAAAAGAGAATGTTCAAATCGCCCCCTTTTGAGCATGACTTTAGAAACTGCTAACAGGAAGTGTGATATTTCTGATGCAGATGCATGAGTACACTGTGATCTGTGTGTACATAATGAATGTGAATTACGAGGAATGTGCAAGATTTTATTTTGCTTTGTCCCTCGCTCTGATCAGCTGAATGTATGTATTAAAACAACGCTACATATTAACTGAATAAATACTGCAGCATATCAGTGTTTGTCAGTATGTTAATTCAAGAGCTATATTTCATATAGAGGAACTACAGAATTGAGTTTTGTAAACTGTTTGGTAATGCGGGTGTTTCATCCTCTGCTGCTTTTCGTCTCATCTTCGATTGCAACACTTGCCAACCAGTACTTGCATAATCTTAAATAATCCCTTGTGTCAATATAACAGCAATTCATCTATAAATGATTAAAAGGCATTGAATTATTCTTGGCATCTCCTAGGAACTCTGTATCCATAAAAACCCTGCTAAATCTTTTAAGACATCTCAGTTTTTTGATACTCACAGTTCCACAGTTGACACTAGGTCCATAGAAGAATGGCTGACAGGTGGTTTTGCTCCAGGAACCTTTCACATTGCACATGATACAGCTCGAATGTTTGGAAGAATCATTTTGGAAGAACTTAATGGTTTTATTCAGACACTCAGTTCATGGAGCTCTCTCGTAAAGAGCTGATGATCTGAATCAGGTGCGTTAAATAAGGGACCCGTGCAAAATGTGCAGAGCAGGGTTTTGTCCCCACAAACAGAATTGAGAACCAAAGACATGTAGAATGTTACAATATAATAAGCGCAATTTTCTATTAATAAAATAACTTTGGAAAATATTTTTTTTTCCGTCCCCACAAAAACAATAAGCTGCATGTCTTCTGAACCTAAAGATTGGCTGCTGGAAATTCTGCCTTGCTATCACAGGAAAAAATACATTTAAAGAAATGTCTTATTTTAAACTCTAATGATATTTTTACAATAATTTTAAAATAAAATTTAAAAAAAGCCTTAGTTAGCATAAGAGACTTATTTTTCAAAAACATTACAAAGTCCTAAGAAAATCTAAATGTTCATTGGTAGTGTAAGATGGTGACCCAAGACAGCACAATTTTTAACTAGATAGATAGAAAGAAAGATAGATAGAAAGATAGATAGATAGATAACCACTCATAGACCCAAAACATTCCGATAGCACAATGTTCCAAGAAAATTTTAAATTTTGCAAATGCATAATAGAATTTAGATTTCCCAGTAACAGTGAACACACATTAAATGAAAGTAGTATTAAACCATAATAAATGACTTAAATCGACTTTGTTGCCCGAATTACACAAAAATGTAAAACTGCGGAGGTCATTCTAGTTTTAATAATGGCTTTTTCTTTTTTCTTTTTCCTTGTATTCTGTCAAAGATATGTGATGCTTTTCTTCTGCCATTTGTGAATAAGCCTGTTAATTGAGCTGTGTAAGAGTATTTACATTAAGCACTGTTGTTCCTCTGCAGTATTTTAGGTCTAATATAGTTCTGAGCTAGACTTTATGGCATGAGAACCAATCTGCTTTGTAAGCAGCAAAAGATATCAGATGAATTCAAATAGTTTATTGAAAAGTTCAAACATACACATAAGGACCTCTCAGGTGTTGTGAATGCATGATCTCAGGGATTTAGGAGCAAAGGGTACTGAACTCAAACCACACCCACAAGACCCGCTCTGCCATCACGGTGAGCCACAGATAGTCGTCTGTGCTGCAAACGAAAATAAAAGACCAGAAATGCCAGTACAGGGGCACCAGCGTTCATCTCCCCATTAGGCTACCCAAAAACTGCTCAGTTCAAGGGCAGACTTTACATACAACGGTTACTCTGGATGGATGCCGAAGGAAAAATAAACTGCTTAAGCTTGTCCTTGCGTGCATGGAAAGAAGAAAACAGTATAACAGCATTTAAATAATAGCAGGGTTAACCTTTAATATCGAGTTAAGTGGTGGCTTGAATCGCATTCAGACGACTAAGGAATATCAGATACAATACAAATGATGAAATCAGAGACAGTTGTGTCACAAATCCGCCCCAAACCCACCACCGGCTTACTGAGAAGGGAACACAACAGAAAGCCACAGACACCCTCCGTCCCAAAGAGTATATCATTACTGTGGCAGTGCTGGAGAGAGATGAAGTAGTAGTTAATTTGTAGCTGAATGTCTATAAGAGAACAACTACAATTGAAAAACAAACAAGGGCATGAGGACCAGGAGGTGACAAAAAGAAACATGATCGCTTTTGATGAGCCTTTACGCGCATCTCATCTCATCTGGAATCCCCCTGCTGGTTGCTGTTGGAGTTAGATTTAAGGCCAGATTTCTCTGATATTCCCTTGTCCCTGACGTTAAGCAGGAGCAGGTTTAGGCCTCCAGCTCCAGGCCCAAGCCCAGCTTGTGGCCACCGGAATTGATGCTCTTTCCATCAACCAGGGCCGACAGGGTCAACTTGATACCTGAAAAACCATTACAAATTAAATCACTGCAGCTTTTACATCACCGTAACCACATAAATGGGTTGCATCTCTAAGCAGTTTTATCAGTCTCCAAAGCTGAAGTGAATCATATTGTGTTGTGGACAGATGATGTTACCAACTATAAAACAAAAAGAAATCAATGCCTTTCACTAGCAAGTTATAAAGGGTAAATAGTAATACAGGAAATTCATCTAGAGAAACTCTTCACTGTACCTGGTCTCAGAGTCTGAGTATAACCGACACCGACAAGGCTGGTGTTATTCACTTTAGCCTGTCGAATAGAAAGGAAAATAGTGACATAATGCTCACATGCAAAGCCAAATGTAACATTCAAATCACAAACACATAACTAAACAGATGCTGTACTTTTAAGAGTTCTGGGAATCTTCACAATTTGATTCAGAGTTGCCATCGGATGCTCAGCAGCATAGGGGCACAAATCTTTTAAAATTTACTGTGAGTGGATGCAAAATTCAGTGTATAAAATCGATATAAAAGCTGTACCAGAGTATGTCGACTCTGGGGCTTTTCTTTTTGTTTTGTTTTGCATCACAATAGCCTTAAACTTTGTCATTGTCTGTGTAGGAGAGCTAATGATCATCATTTGAGCATGGAATGCATTGCGCCCTTTTACTGTAATGCTTGTGTAAATACACTTTTCTCTAAATATAGATCATGGTGCAATACAATGACTGTTTGTTTTGTAAGATGCCAGATAAAAGAAGATTACTCATCCTTTTTGGCTTTGGCTGGTAAATTTAATCACAGTGTAAGTGCACCTTACACTGCTATAAAGCTGTGGATCTCAATTCTGTTCCAGGGGACCCACTGCTCTGCATCGCTTATTTAACACAGATCATCAGTTCATTAGGAGAGAGCTCCACAAACTGAACCAAGTGTGTCAAATAAAACAGACATACAAAAAGTGCAAAGCAGTGGGTCCCCAGGAACATAATTGAGAACCGGTGGTATAAAGGACACTGCAAATTGATAATATCAAGTAATAATTATATTTATCCCTAAACCCTTTATTATTCTGGGAAAAGTACATTGAGAAATTGTATTTTATGGGATCAGATGCAAAAACAAGCAGTCGCCTACTTCTGAAACTGCTGATTTGTGTAAAAGCAATGCGAGTTTACTCACACTGATGGAAGCGTCTTTGTCCAGCTGATACTTGGCAGCAATCCCGAAGCGTGTGGTGTTGCTTCCTGCTGTCCAGGCCAGATTCACAGCCGTCTCCAGCTTATCACTCACTTTCTGGTAGATGGAGCCACCAAACTCTGAGCCATCATTACTGCAGGGACAGACAAATTAAGAATCATTAAGACTAGACCATTATAAAAAACAACTTGTCCTGAAATCTCAAATCAATCAATCAAACAGTGGCACATTAACTCCTGGATGCTTATACAAAATGACTTTTCTTGCAAATTCTAGTCACTCTCACAAAGAGCAATTTCTTTAAATATTTTCAAGAACAATCAAAAATGCCATTTAGTGCATAACTTTATTTTATTATTCATCATTATATTTGTATGCATGAAAAGAAAAATCATGATTTTATAATCCTGTCCAGATTGTCCCTGTCTATAAGGCATATTAAGTGACAAGTAATGTGTCATTCCGGTGACAAGATGCAGTAAAATTCCTGACGTCTAAGCAAACTCTGTCTCTGTGTACATCAGTTCTCCCTATATCAACACTCCTCCCCACTAAAGTAAACCAGGTCCCAGTCTCATGCACTCAGAAAGATGTAGTGATGCTTCAGGACTTACACGTTAGTGTGCAGCTGGAAGTCTCCGGTTTTGTAGCCTACAGCAAAGTTGTTCTGGGTCATCTTGGACTTGGCAGTGTCGAAGGACATCTGGTAACCGGCGAGCCATCCCTCATAGCCGACCACTGCAGCGCCGTGGATGGTTGGACCGGCAAAGTCAAAGTCAACGTCACAGCCCAGGTTGACGTACTCCCGCTTGTATGCGGTCTTGACTTTTCCGCTCTTTTTTCTGTTCATGAGGGAAAATAAACAGGACTTAGCATCATATTTAGAGGAATCACATTTGTTTATAAAAGGCATTTAAAACATATGGATTATTTGCCTTTTGACTAGCTATAAACCAAAATTCCAGTCTGCAGAAATATAAACTGTTTGAACTGTTAATACTCTTTTCCATCAAACTAGTGATGCATTTACTTTAACAAATGACTCTCAAAGTGTATTTGAACTATCAACCCTCTCTTAAAATATATTATATATAATCTTCTTCTTTAGATAACATAAAAACAAGTGACAAATAGCTGAATCTAGACCATCTCTTTTAGTAGTATTTAAATAATGTCAAATATAAAATGTATTACAAAAGAAACTGTTATTTTAATTTGTAACAATTTTATAAAATGACTCTTTGGCTCTATGTTTAATCAAATGTATGCAGCCTTGGTGAGAATAAAAGACTGAAGCCAAACTTTTAAACTGTTTCAGTAGGAGATTAAATCCATTGATCTTGCTCTGAGACAAACACTGCTCTTTACCTCTCTGCTACATGATCCAAAGCCCCTGTCGTGAGCTACATGAGCCTATACATCAGTGAAGGCCATGTCAGCAATTCTGTCATCTGAGAGCACGGACCCCAACGACACCAGACAGGTGCCACTCTCTCCTGACCGACCCATTTACAGTTCTCAGAACAGCTCGTGTCAAAGTAACCTTGAAATATGCATCAATGCACAACAAAACAGAGCTAACTCTGTCACATGGTGACACTTGAATTGCTCAGTACGATATTGAGTTACGGGGCCTCCATGACACAACATCCCGTCCCTCATCTCCCCTGAGACAAATCTGTGCTTCAAACCAAATCTGAAGCTTTTCCATCAAGAAAAATAAAAAAAGTACCCTGTGTTTGGTGAGAAGGTTGTGTCAAAGGTCAACTTCAGTCCCTTTGTAATCTGAAAAAGAGATAAAGAGCATTTGTATTCATGCTAAAACACCTGCACTTTGATTCATCGTCGTCGAGTGATTGAAACCAGATTCAGACCTGGTCTTCGATGACGATCTCTGTGCCCAGGGTGTTGTCAGTATTCCACTTCTCTGTGAAGGTCAGCCCATACTCAGACCTCTTGTATTTGGTTTCCAGGCTGCCCACCACTTTGTTGGTGTCCGTGTTGGAGGAACCAGCAGTCTTGAATTCCTACAGAGATATTAAAGAGAAATATCAGTGACAGATTCATGGAGCAGGTGTATTGTTTAAAGCATTAAGTACCAAAAAAAAGAAACATGTTACAGCTATACTTTTCTCCTTTCTTCTAGCTTGCCTCCTAATCTAGGCTCCCAATAAACCTGGCTTTGTACATTACAAATATTTTTGGCACTTTGACAAATTGCTTTGGTCACAAACACATTTAATGAAAAGTCTCACCACTCCACTGGCTGATTTTGTCTTGACATCGAGCTTCACCATACCGAATCCTTTCAGAAAACAAACCAAAAGGAAACAATTATAACCTTAACTGACAACAAATGGGGATTTTTCGCATGATGTAGTGGATTATTAGATACATTACCATATCCTTTGTTGAAGATGTCTTTGGCAGATTTGCCAAGATCAGCATATGTTGGGGGAATTGCCATTTTATCTATTAAAAAAAAAGAAGAAAAAAGTGTGTCAGACTCAGAAGAACAGCATAACTAATAGAGCTGTGTAGAAGCAGACCAACACATTCACACAGTTACAACTGATCAGAGCCATTTGAAATAAAGCGGTGGGACGTTTTGGGTGGTCTATGGTATCTGTAGCTTTCCATGGTTAATCGTAGTGAGCCAGTGTCATATCAGTTTGATAAATGACCCAGTCTGAATGCAGCTGCTCTGCTCCAGCTAATCTGAACTGACAGCAGGCCACTCCTAACTGAGTCACCGAGGCAGGAAGTGACGCACTGATTCATTCCACACTAATCTACAAGAGTGGAGCATGTGCACAAGTCAACATGAGAGGCAATTATAGCAATAAAACTGAAGAAGGTGTGGAGGCAAGGGTGTGGAGATGATTAAAAGAAAAAAATAGCTAGGCTTTAGTGTAAGGTCTGAATAATGTGTTTGCAGTTACATCCAGGAAATGTACAGGCTGTGTTCATCATGGAATTGCAAGGAAGAGACCAATCACAATGCATTATACACTAATGGAAAAAAGACAACCAATCAAAATGCTAAATTTTGAAGATGTTTTACATAAATTCTAAATATATTCTAGCCCCAGTAAAAAGGTGGTCACACTAGACATTGAGCACTCAGTTTCTTTGGACACTGCATATGACGTTATGCTCGGTGGCATTTAACAAATAATAATAAATCCAAAATGTAAAACTGTACAAAATCCCCACTTTGTACTCCAAAGTTCAAGTTTGTTTTTCATGCTTGTGTTTCCGGTATTGTGCATTTGCATGCATATGAAAATGAAGTACATGAAATGGACTGAAAAGTGTAATGTGACATGCAAGACTTTCACATTTTAATATTACATCTCAAATGAATCAATTCATAAATAAATAAATAAATAACAGAGACCATACCCTTGGGGTTAGACTTTTGAACGTTTTTAAAGAGATAGTTCTCCTTCAGTTGCTGATTGACTTCCATACTATAGTATGGAAAAAAACAGAAAAAGAAAAACTACGCAACAGAAAAAGAAGTCAATGGGGACCAGCAACTGAAGGTGAACCATCCCCTGTTAAAAAAAAAAACAATGGAAAAATGTAAAACCAGCCTAAGATTTTTTGCTGGTCTTAACTGGTTTAGCCTGGTCAAGCTGGTCTCCTAGTGAGTGCAAGCTTTAAAAAGAAGCCATCAACCAAACAGAGCAGACTGGAAGACTAATATATAATAATGCCTTGCAAACACTGTAAATAATCCTCAGACAACAAATATAAGAACATATACTAAAATCACATTTCCAAAGAGACAATAGGCTGTAACTTACTCTAAATATAAAACATCACTGTGACCTTTCCCATACAGAACAGTTAAAGGAAAGTCTGGCCCTGAAATCATGACAGGCGTTTCCATGTCTTTCTTCTCAAGAAGAACTACATCACCACTTCTAAAGAAATACTCCTACACCTTTGAAACAATTCCTGACTAGTTCTTCTGTAGTAAAAAACAACAAGGGAGTATTCATTTCTATTAAATAAAAAAGGTATCCTCTTGTGCAGGAACCTTATAGATTTATAGTAAAGTCAGCTCGGGTCTGAGAACTGATTCATTATAAAGGGCATAGTAAGGGCAATGGTGACTGCGGATCTCCTTCCTCATTTTCAGAAACCACAGGAAACCCGCACGGCGACGAAAGGACAAACTCACGACTATAAACGAAATCAGAAAAAGGTAAGGCACGAACTGTGATTAAAACACAGAAATAAGAGCAGTAGAAATGATCGGTGGGGACACGGGTCAGGCGGCTCCAGCCCTCGTGTGAGCTGCGGGAAGCCCAGCACTGAGCCGGAGATCTGGGAGTAAAGCCACGCTACAGAGGAGGCTGGAGTGCCGAAGACCTGTGTTCATGATCTTAGACCGCGGGCTGCTGCGTCTGTCTGGCTGTGACAGTACAGCAGGCCGAGAGTCCCAGCTCTGGGTGATTCAGCTAACGCGAGCTAACGCGCTAGCACTAGGGAGAACGCATGCAATTTGACAGCTCCAAAGCTGAAATGTTCGCGGTTTATGATTTCTGCGTTGCTTACTGACGTACCTGTTAAAATGAGTTGCGTGAGGTTATTCAGGCGCGACTGTTGAACTTATTCCCAGCGCTGAGCCAGTGTGCGGTGTCCGGCCGGTTGGAGGGCGAACTGAAGGAGACTGTAATGTAACACACCCGTGCCGACAACCTCCTGCTCAAGGACCCCAGGCTGCCCCATCGGTGCCTGATGGTAAATGCTTACAGCCAAGTGCTTCTATTCACGTTGCCAATATAGAAATATCCCATTACTCAAATATAACAATTTAAAGAAATTTTATTAGAGCTTAAATGGTATGAAAATGTCTTATAATGACTAAAGTGACCAAAATTAGCACGTATTGTTCAAATGTGCTGGAAATGTTCAAAAAGTACTGACACATAAATCGTTTCACTAAGTTTTATATATAAAATCCACAAACAACTAATACAAATTTTTAATTATTAATATAATATACTTAATATAATTTAATATAAATTATTAATAATATTAAATAATAATAACCATGTTTATAATTATAATTATTATTATCATAATCATTATTATACATTTTCATTATATTATTATTATTGAACAACATTTAGGGAAGACTTAAATGTTGATTTTTGATTTTTGATTTTTTTTTTTTTTTTTTTTTTACTTATCTTTGATTTATTTATTTCTGTTTTAGTAATTATAGATCTTAGAACTTAGAACTTATCATTTTTTATGTTTTCCGTTAAACATAAAATTCATTCATTTAATTTAAAAATAATTTAAATTTAAATTTAATAAAATCTAATATTTTAATGTATTTATTTCAGCCTTATTTCAATTGGCAAAAAGGAAAAGGTGTGGGGGGGGTATGTTTTAGTCAGCAGACTTTCTGGTTTTCATTTCAATGTAAGTGCAAAAGAAAGTGGGCTTCGTATAACTGTTAACGACTGAGTCATAATTCTGAAGCTAATAACATCGAATTTAAATTCAGAACAAGTGGTTATTTATCTGCAGAAATCACAGAGCGTTCTTTGAGTGTCTTTCAGTTCACTTCAACTGAAGTGACGTCAGTGCTGCTGAGCGATGCCTCCACTGTCCTCTCGGGGCTGCTAAAGCACTTCTAAAGTTACAAAAACGTAAAAAAAAAAAGAAAAAAAAGGTGAGTTTGTTCCATTGCTTGTGCTGTGATGTTTCAAAAGTTTTGCTAAATCTAGTGATTAAAAACGTTTTAGAGGTCCGGGCACATCAGGGAATTCTGTTTTTCCAATTCTCCAAATTTCTGATCTAAAAGTGTCTGGAGTCAAAGACCACAGGCCTGCACACATCGTCCAAAGACCACAATGATAAAAGGTTATTAATGAAGTTTGATTTATCAAACATGTGTTGTGAAGATGTCAGCCACTGTGTTCCCAATTTTGACCAATATCTGCTCCATGAAGAGTCCAAATATATACCAGTGTTTGACAGATATGTCAGTAACTGGCATGTAGCCTAATGAATGAATCATGATAATTGTTTACTCGTTATGCTATACAGCATAAAACAAGCAAACTTCAGTGTGTTCTCTATTAAATGTTTATCTTTTTTAACATAACAAAACCAAAACAAAATACAATTCACAATCATGAATAATGTCTGTACTGCTGAGTATCTCATAAACATGCATGTATTTAGTGTTGCAATCACTGCGGATGATTTTGTGAAGACCCTGAGAACATCCTCAGCAGGAAGGACAGACACATCTCTGCTATGACCTTGAGTGCTAAAGTCAGACTCTCAATCATGCACTCATGTGCTTCTGGGAAAGGCTTCCTCCACATATTTTCTTAGATTTTCTATCTAAATAACCATTTTTAATAGTAAACTTTCATAAAGCACTAATCCGTTTGTTGGCTTCATATCTTGGTAAAATTCATTTAAATAATTAGAAGAGTCTCTATAGTATTTAGTCACATTTTGGGCAGGTCTTTCTCGGAAAAGAGCTCTTAATCTCTAAAGATTAAAAAAGGGTATAATAACAATATCAGAGTCCAGCCGCTTTTAGGTCAGTGCAGTGGAGGTCGACTGTAAGGTCGGTTCTCAGGGGCCTTTTTTATTCTGTATAATGAACATCCTCTCTTCTCTTCCTGTGCTGAGGGACCATTTGAGAGTTTGACAGTGTGATGCATGTTTGTGTAGATATTTCACAAGATTTATTAGAAAATATTTTAGTCATGATGTATGTGGGTCTTAAATTCATTGCTTTCTGTGTCCTGCGGAGTGTGCGCTAAAGGCAAAGACATGGAGCTAATGGGATTACACACGAAAGCCAGTTGACCCCTATGACCCCATTTTGTTCCCTCTCGCTCCATGGCTCATGCACAGTACAGTACATGAGGATTTAATGCTTTTTACATTTGTCCAGTTTCTTAAATTGCTGGTAATAAAACAGCATTTGGCACTGTGATGATAATCAACTTAAATTAGCATAAGTTAATTAAATTATAAAATGCATCACCCTAATGCATCACCCTGGAAGGTTCACATGATAAACTGATAATAATAAATAAACGGCGTAGTTCGACACTGGCTACTTTAAGATTTCTTTTATTGCTCCACTCAGACTCCCCTTAAAAACACAGCACAAATGTATTCACTCATATCTCAGAGAAGAAACTAAAATTAACCAGATTAAGGTGATTTAAAGGAAGCGAAACAGAGAGAAAATACAAACATGTAGATTACAGCCTTTTCAGTTTCACAGAACCAGTATTTATCCACTGAGAAAGCCACAATGTGAAATGCTTGTTGAACTCCACTGATGTCATCTATTTAACAGAGTTTATTAAAGGCCTTGACACACATAAATGACCAACTCAGAATATCATTTAACTTTCCTATGGGAAATAATTTGTTTAGTATATCCAGGCTGTTTTAATCACCAATTATTACAGTAATTTATAAAAGCAAACATCTGATGCAACAGGCTGCTGAAAATAACTTTCCTAATTTCCTTTAATTGGTTGTTTTTTAATGCTCAAAAATGCAAAGAGAAACTATTTACTACTAGAGAAAAAGTACAAGAATTAAGAGGGAGATGCAAGAAACAGTCATGTTATCCATGTTCAAGCCAATTCAGTAGTAATGCACTGCAGTTTGATGCATGGAACACTTCTAAGACGGAGACTATTACTGCACTTTAAAACACATCCATCAAAATATGATCAAGTGCAGTGCTAAAAAGAGATTCTGGAAAATGTGTGTGTGTTTAAGTGTTTCCACCACTAGATAGTAAAAGGAGCCAGCTCCCACAGTTGTACAAATATGCTATCAAAAAAAAAAAAAAAAAAAAAAACTTGGGAAATGTATACATTGAATCTCTGTAAAACTGATCAAATGTATCATTTCATTAGGCTATGGGAATTTAAACTGAGCTGGTAAGGATTTACATGTGTATGAGGCCTGGCAAACCACATAACCAGTGCAGTAGTTTTATTCCACGTATCTCCAACAAAACATGGCTTCATTTGGATGATCTCAGAGCTGACAGGGTTGCATAAATGCATTGTTGTAGTGCATACATTGTGACGTTATCCAAAGAATTAGTTTGGTCGCACACAGACAGACAGACTCAACATTAGAACTCAAGTTTGATAAGGAATACAAAAGCTATGCCATTAGCAAACTGAACATTTAGCATATTTTATTGGTCAAATGGCACAAAGCCAGTCAGAAGAGGTTAAAAAATGATGAATGTGCATTGTCTGTGCAGTAGCTCTAGATGGCAGAAGCATCCTGTACCTTTTGAACATCAGAGCATGAAAAATATTCATTCACAATAGAGTTTATATAAGAAGCACATCACTGCTGGGGATGTCAATCAAAGTCGAATGAAGGCCAAAACTAACATGGCTATTTTCCATCATTTAAAGCCAATGAAACGCTAAACAATATTCCAGAATAATTATAAACCTGAAGTTACGAGCCATAGGAAATCTGCTATGGACTGTTTTCAGCCGTGGTTTAAAGTCAGCTCGGAAGTAATGCCAGATCTTTGATAATCCATTTGATAAAAGAACAGGAAGATGAGATAAACCAGAAAACGTAGGATTTAGGATAGAACTTGCAAGTTTTCGGCAGGTTAAAATTCACAATAAAGGTAAATCTCTTTCACACACAGAAGCTTGCATGATGCTACACTGAATGGAGGAATTCGAATCCTTTACATTCATAACATACACTTTAAGGCCTGATTTACTAAAGTCTTTCACTAATTCACTGAAGTCTTCAGCAAATGCAAAAATCAGCAGCACAGCCGGTAACTAGTCACCGTATGGGATCATTTTTGCACATGCTAAGAACTGTAGCATCACACTTTAGTAAATCTAGCCCTTGTTAGGATAAATATTGTAATTAGATGATCCAAATTATTTATTGATCAGCTGTTACAAAATAAAGCCTAGGTCATGTCAGTTACACAAAGAATAAATTCAGAATTTACTCATAACAGATTTCTAAAAGAAGTGGAATGATACATGACAGTAAGTAAATGTTCCCTCATCGCTCCTTCAGATTCCTTCTTTGTTCCTTCTGCGGGGGTCTGTGGAGATACAAATGAACCTATAAAATGTGAGATCTCGCTCGCAAAACTTGAAGTTTGTTTTAATGTCTCATCCATGTAGAAAGGGAATGAATATATTATTAAAACATGGAAAAAACAGTTCTCTTTAGAACAGGGAAATAAAAAGTGCTTGTATGCATCGACTCCGTCAGAACCAGCGCAGACACGTCCCCACAGACACAGCTCGGACCGTGGATTTCAATTCTTGTACGACAGCAGTACAGTGGCAGTAGTTGGAATGAGCCGAGATCTAGCGCACACACTGATTCATTATGGTTGGCCAACAACTCACAGGAACAGGTTGGACAAACGAACAAAGAGAAAAGAACATCTAAACAACAAAATGAGTCTCAGTCTCAAGACAGTCCCTCGTGCCCGGTGCTGTGCGGCATCGCCATGTGTCCCAGAGCATGCGACGCCCCAGCCGGTCCTCTAGAGTTGGGGGTATATGTGGGCCAAGCGGTTACACGTGCAGGATCTCCATACCATAGTCCTCTGTCTCTGTGTACTGGGAAGAGTTTGTGTCCGACTGCGCCGGCCCGAGCGCCTCTTTATTCTCCAAGTTTGGCTCCAGAAGTGAGGGCTTTTCAAAAACGTTCTTTTTACAGGTCTCTGGGCGGTTCTGCACATATATTACTCGGTTGTAGGCCTTTAGTCTCCTCCACAACTGCATGTAGACCTTGCATTGCACGTACATGAACACCAGTCCGCCAGTGAAGCCTATGGCCACCACCACCAGTTTGGTCCAAAAAGGCCATTCCAGTATCCCTGTGTGAGAAACGAGAAGGAGAAAGCACATCGCTGTAAGTATCACACACATTAGAAAGAGCTTATTTCCCATTGTAATCTGTTTACAATCCAGGATCAAACGTAAGGGTCAATGACAAACCAAATGTTCATAGAAAATGGAGAAGAAAAAAATATTTTGCTTTAAAAACATGTTAGAAATGGGCTCTTTGTATTCATGCTGGTCTTCAAAAATCTTTTAAAAAAGTCTTGTGTCATTGACCCATATGCAGTAATCCTAAAGCAAGACTGCTGTAATACATTGCCCTGCAGCAATATTACATAAACTCTATATGCATACAAAGTGATTCTGAAATACAACAAGATCTAAAATATACATCGAGCACAACACATGAGCAGGGATGCAAAGACAGGCGACTGGAGTCCTGATATCCCACCCAAGCTTCTAAAGAGCCAGCAATGGACACAGGGCTATGCTTCAGAATGCAAATACAGCATTTTCACCCTTGACCATTTGACTAAAATCATTAGAAACGGCTGAGAAGTCGTGACCAGCAGCAAAGAGACCAGCATTTCAGGTGTGTCTCTTTCCATCTTCATTGGAGATTATTTCAGCCAGCCTTTGCGTTGCTTACAGTTGCTTTCCTATTTGGAAAAGAGCATTTTGAAATGTCAGAAAAGTTCAAGTGTGAGGGGAATTGCCATGTGCTACAGTATGTCTCTAAATGCTACGGTCTGTTCAAGCACAAGGCCTTGGACATGGAATACTGTACTGTTTTCGGAGGCTCCGTAAGCCAGGCCGGGGTGCAGCTTTAGTCCACCTGACATCATTACCAAAGGCACAGGGCAGAGAATGAGGTTAGTGCTGCACATACAGGACAGTCTTTTGAAAGCCAATTGTATAGCCTTTTTATAACTTTTCTTACGATAGAAGTGGCCTTTTCAATCAATTTCTTGCTTATTACAATCAACCTAATTATATACAAAGAACCCGTTTGATGGCTCAATCCCATTCATTACACTGACACGTACACATTTGCCTGAGCGATATCAGGAGAGCAGTTCGATACAGATTTATGTCAGTTTCGATTTCGATAAAAACATGCCACAGTCCATTAAAATGCAGCGCTTGCCTCTTTGTTCCACACATCACCTTCGACAGTTTCTTTCGCTTTAATCTTTTGTGCCTGAATGTATCCAGAAAATAGATTTAAGGAAAAACTCAGGCAATGATAAGTGGCCATCAAGCCTGAAATTGCCTTTGTCCAGCACATTCACAACCGACAATATGGGGCACACTGCATTCAGAGCGTTCTGGATGTGAAGCATTATTGCCTTTATTTATGTTGCTACAGTCATGCTAGAACGGCTGAAGTAGCCAGGGGAGGTAGAGAGGGACCTTCAAAAAAATCATTACAGTAAGGAGAAAGAGTTAGGAGGAAAGAATGGTAAATGTAAAAGTGTTTACCTGGTATTCTCCCCGCTGCATGGTTAAAAAGAGTCTGTTACTATTTCACTACTGGCAAAAGATGAAGCCACTGAAAGGGGGCGGGGGGTTGGGGTGCAGCAGGGTGGAAATCATATCTTAAGATGTAAGATATAAGCTGCTGGAACGATCTGATGCTTATGAACCGTGAGGTATGAAGAACGGACATGTAAAGACGTTCAGGTATGTGTGCATGCACTGTGCTTGACAGGGCTCTGACTCTGCTCAAGCCTTACCCATGCAGGATGAAGAAAAGTCAATGATGTAGCCATGGTAATAGTGATCAAGGATCTCCTTCAAAGCTACTGTTCTTGTACAGTGAGGCCTGTGTGAATGGGCCCTTAATGTTAGGAGCAAATCAGTAAAGTGCCTGCTGTCAGACGCCCATCAGCTTACGGGTCGAGGTCAGGGTTAAAACTCATCTAGAGTGCGGTAAAAGGAAAAGTGTGTTTTACTCAAGCACACACACACTTGCTCCCCAGCTCAAATCCATTATGGAAATAAAATCCATTGCTGTCAAATTCTCCGAAACATATCAGGTCCCTGCGCTCCACAGCTCCCTAATGGTATCGATTAGATGGGGTGTGAGAGATGATCTGGGAGCAAACAACTTTACCATCAGTGTGCTAGTCCTGCATAGTTTAAGACTATTTTTTTTATTTTTTATATTTAACTTTGTACAAATGGCGAAAGGCGGTCATCTCAACAGGAGTCGGCATGATTAAGAATTTTTCACAAGGGATGCATGGGGCGAAAAATGTACCTAAGAGAATCTGAATTCAGTTTTTATGAATTTCTAACATGCATTCACTTTGTTGACCAATATAGAGCTGATTTGTTTAGTAGTGAGAAAGCAGTACCTTTATGCATTGCTATATTACTGACAATAGCCAATTGACCTTCTTTGCCTGTGAAACTTCACCAAATTTAGCTAATGTGACCACACCTTTAGACAGAACAAGAGCATCTGACTGACATGTAAAGCGACTACAGATGCCGCTAAGGATGTTACACACAAATGTTGGGCTGTCCATGATAGCTTTTGCTGTGTTTTCCTAGTCTGACCCCCATTAGTGGGTTGTTAAAACACCAGCATAACCCACAGGTAAAAGAGATCACTATATTGGACAGTTATGCTTGGTGAACCAGTGCATGAGAAGAAAAACAGAAGCGACTAAATTAAGCAAACAACAAAGTTAAAAAAGACTTTGTATAATGCAGTTCTAGTTTTTCCGGTTTCCCTTTTGGAGTGCTGAATAACGACCAATGCCATCTGATGGCACGGAGAGTTATTTCCTCTCATGCAGAAGCATGTGTATGTATGAGTTTCTGCATTGTGCTCAAGAGCAACTTTTCGTCTAGATAAGGGGATGCGAGAAGACACCACAGTCGGGTTTCATCACCGCTAGTTCATTGAAGTCAGTTTGGTGTGTCTGGGCCTTTAGGAGTGGTTAAATCTGAGACTGTATCACAAACCACGAACACAGAACATCTGATATCTATTTTACCTGCAACTAAGAGCATATTCTTTAATGCTAAAATGCACTTGTGTCCAAAATCAAATATTATTAGAGTATATACCAAAATAGTGTGCTTTTTATTATACTGTTGTATAGTATAAAAATCATATCCAAACATACTACTTCTGCCATCTTGAAATTGTCTTGTGACCCATATGGTATTTAACCAATGACATACTAAAAACAAGTAATTTAGCTTCTTCAAATCTCAGCAGATCTTTACATTACCCACATATTGTTCACCAACACTCTATCATTCTATACAGTGGGGAAGTACACATCAGACTTTGTGTAATGTCTGCCAATTACATTATAGCTTTCCAGTTGTGTGTGCATTATGCATCTGTGAAAGAACTGTGGCCAGACTGAGCACGTCGTCTGAAGACGAGACTATGAACGTACCAACTCACATCTTAAAATGAGACACCCATTTTCATTTACCTATATCTCCAAAGAAAAGTTCCAGAAAGAATCCATCTGTGTGGAGGTCATGAATACATCAAGATATGCATCGTTGGGTACAACAAACAGCTGTCAGTCAGACTAATGTGATCGTTCCAGAAGCAACAGAAAAATCCAGGGGGAACGTGAGGATTGCTGGATGGTACGGAGGGGGATGGGGCTGGAGGGAAGCAGGCAGACGGTGCTGGATGAGGAAGAGCTGGAAGGAGAGGAGAGGAGAGGAGAGGAGAGGAGAGGAGAGGAGAGGAGAGGAGAGGAGAGGAGAGGAGAGGAGAGGAGAGGAGAGGAGAGGAGAGGAGAGGGCTAACCTTGTTTGATCTCCTCTGCTGTGCGGTCAATGAGGACGTAGAGCGACCAGACGACACATGTGATGGCGATAACGTGAAAAGTGACCGAGCACAGGATCTTCCTCCTCTCGCTGGCGGTCATCTGAAGCTTCTCCCACTGCGCACACACAGATAGAACAAAGATATTCAGAAATGACTCCCTACACATTTGATCTTTGTTGTTGTAAAAGAAAGACTTTGATGACTACAATCAATAGAATAGTCAACATACTTTAGAGTGCACTACAAACAAAATCAGGAACCTGGCCTTCCTGCTTAGTAAATATTTCATGTGTCTTAGTGAGAGTGATCTCTGGATCTCTTTTAGCCATTCAGTGCAGGTCTCTTTATCAAGCTGTGACCCAGAATCCACATCAAACTTATATTGATAAAGAATAATCCAATAAATTTTGTTTATTTACACTATATACACATTTAATCTAATAAAAAAAGCCATGCTGCCTGATTAAAAGCCTGTTTAAATGCATACTTAAACCAAAAATGAATATTCTGTCCTCATTTATTCACCTTTATGTTGTTTCAAAACCAACTTTCTTTCTACTATTAAGATAGGTTAAAGAATGTTGGTAACTAAACAGTTTTGGTGACCTTTGACTTTCATTGTATGGGGAAAAAAGACAATTTTCTACAGAATCTGAGGGTGGACTCTTCGACTCTTTCAGCAACTTATATGCTAATAGTTGTATAAAATCAAAAAGATTGGCATTAATTTAGTTTTTGATAAACAGCAGATGAGGATGTACCAAAAAGCTCAGTGTCTGTCAAAACGGCACCAGTGGTTTACTGTTTTACTGAATCTGATGTAGAAGAACTTGACTGGCCATTTGGCAATCTACACAAACTCCGACCTGAACACTAGCGACTGTGAGCCTCCCTGATACTGTTGCATCTAAATGTGAATAAACAATTGCACACATCTTCCAAAATCCAGCAGAATATCTTCCCAGAAAGACTGTGATCTATTAGAACAGCAAAGGGAGGACAAACTCTTGGTTTGGAAAACACCAATGGTTTGGAAATGAAATGCTAAAGCACAAGGGTGTGGTGTTCAGGTGTACACATACTTTTGGCCAAGTAATAAAAAATTCAATGGAAGTCAATGAAAAAGTATTAAACCTGTCAGTTGGGTGAATAGATTATATTAAA
The DNA here is from genome assembly GCF_003368295.1 of Carassius auratus. Lineage (NCBI taxonomy): Eukaryota > Metazoa > Chordata > Actinopteri > Cypriniformes > Cyprinidae > Carassius > Carassius auratus. The sequence goes on along the minus strand of NC_039255.1, from coordinate 18,214,267 downwards.
AAGTTTCTCTGTCTACACACAGACATAAAATCTCTCTCTCTCTCTCAAAACAAATAAATACAAAATAAAGATATACAACATAAGAGAGAGACATTTTTAAAGGAACATACAGCATGTTGACAATGGACATGCCTCAAAGTCAAAACTTTCACAACCGAGAACAGCTGAAATGTTTAACATTGCTTATTTCTGTAGAGAAGAAGCCCCAGCTATTTTGGTTTTGAATAATTTATTAGATAGCGGGCTCAAAAATAGGTTCTGAGAAAACAGAAAAGACTTCACCTGATGCAAAAACCCAGGGAAAACTAAATGGGACATGAGGAAGGTTTTACATGAACATGGTGTATTGAGGATTAAGGGAGGACAAATGTAGTTGTTTAACAATCAACCACTGAAAAAACAAAACATAAAAAAACTAATCCGAATTTCTTGTTTCCCCTTCAGTGTCATTCAAATTAAATTTGAGATGAGATTTGATCTGCACTCTTTCTTCTGGAAGGATGCTGACGTTGACTTGCTGTGCTCATTTGTTAACATGAGTAACACCTGGCAACACAATCAAATTCATAACCTATTCAACAGAACAATGACTCAAATATCAATTTACAGCCAGTGATAAAACACTAACCGAGTGTACTTGTAAACAGTCAGTCTTAGTTCATTTGAAGTATCTTGCAGACACCTGGAAATCTCTCTCTCTCTCTCTTTCTCTGAGGAAGTCTGCTCAGTCTCTTTGGTGACATAAATGCTGTCCTAGATATGCCCTACTTTAAACCCCATTTGAGACACACAGCATCAGAAATTTAATTAAAAGAGGATGCAGTGGACAAAGACTACACACTGAAGTGGCTGGATTTTCATCTTATGTTACTCAAAAATGATTCATTGTAACAATGAATTATCAAAACCTCCTGCAGGTTTCATGGACTAACTTGTATTGAATCACCTCAAAAGGACAGGTTGCTCCTCATCTACACTGAATGAATGTCACTCACAGCCTCTTGTGGCTTCATACTTCATTACACACGGCGCTGAGTGCCGTCACTATACAGCAATATGATAAAAGATACCAATATTCTATTAGTAACTTTTTAATAATCACCAGAATAAACTATTCTTCCATCAAGTATCCTAATACAGTTCCAGCAGTTCCTAAATGTTACCAAACGGCAACAGCTGTTCATTTTTGCAATAGGAATTGAATCGTATTCTTTAATAAAGATTTCCAGCCTTGAGCTAAATCTGCTCCGAACTGAACTTAAGTGTCAAAACCAAACAAGCATTTTAAGATGAAACATAGCTTATTAAGGTCATGTAATAAATAAATTATAAAGACTTAGATGTAAAAATAGGAAAAATTTGCATACACAAATTACAATGTTGGCAGAAAAAAAAAACTATATACATATAACTATATACATACATATATATTTATACACACACACACACACACACACACATTATTAAATATATACGTCCCTATTTTTATTATATGCATGCTTTCTTTTTATTGAAAGCTTACTGACTTGTATCTCGTCCATGTTAAACATGTCTTGAAGGTTTATATACACTATATATACACTTTTTACAGGTTTATAATTACTGTAAGTGGAGTCAATATGTAATTTAATCCAATACAAATTCACATACATTAATGTCTGTTTTATAAGGGCGGGTTTTAACACTTTACAGAAGGCTTTTAAAGATGTGCAGTTGAATCAGAATATTTTTCCACCTGAAGGTGTGTACAGGTTTGTAACGTTACCTTGCGGAGTGGCTTGAGCTTGGTCTCCATGATGAAGTCGTACTTGCAGAGCTCGCAGCAGCGTGTGTCTGAGCTCTTGATCCACTGCTGCAGACAGGACTGATGGACAAACCGCAAACTCCCAGTGCAGTGACAGGGCGTTATCAGCAGACTCTCATCATCCCCCTCACAGTGGCAAATCCTACCGTTTATTTACAGAGAGAGAGGGAGAAACACTCAGTCATCCTCCTTAAACCACTGCAAAGCAATATTATATAATACTGTTCATCTCATAATGCAGCTGTAACCACAACTGATTCTTAATATTTGCTGTGAGGATTTTAAAGTTTTGAATAAGCTATAATCTCCAAAAAAAAAAAAAAAAAAAACACAAAAAATAAAGTGGATGCTATAAACAGGCTAAAAATAAGCCAATAGTTGGGACAGAAACATGCAGTTTCTTGGAAAGTATTTCAGTACAGAAACATCAACAGAACTTTAAATCACACAAGCAGGGGGAAACCCAAAAGCTTTTTGTTAGTGGAAGGATGGCTGGGTTCGAGGAGAGTGTCCAGGGGGTGATAAGAGACAGAGACAGAGACAGAGCAGGACATAAGATGAAGGATCCATTTATTCTCCATGTAATCTCATTGCTAAGAAACAAATGAGATGTTTTTGAGATCTGAGTTGTGTTTTTTCTTCCCTTCTCTCTCTCTACCACTCGTGGGCATTTATGCATATGAATTTAATGTGTTTTATGAGCTTAGAAGTCATCTGGGAAAGCAACACGTACAAACAGCTGTGTGACAAATGTCAACATTCATATAATGAATATGTCAGCACCATTGTTCCGCTGAGTCAAGCGGCGGTTCAAAGTGAATCACAGATGAGTTCAGATCTCACTGGTGCTCTTCAGAGAACACCACACATGACTGCTAATCTGGAAGAGACATTATTTCAAAATGGAGATCAACTGACTTTTAATGGTCAAAACCAAATGTAATATTAATTTATGCACTTAGTGGATGCGTTTATCCAAAGCAACTTACAGTGCATTCAGGCTAACAGTTTTTACCTAACATGTGTTCCCTGGGAATCGAACCCACAACCTTGTGCTGCTATCGCAATGCTCTACCACTTGAGCCAAAGCAATACTAATTATTATATATTTATATATATTAATATAATAACTCAAAAACAATAAATACTGTAGGACAATCAGTTTGGAGAAAATATAGATTGATAAATTGAAAACCAAACCAAACAGGTTCCTACATGCCCTATATAGGTCAAGTGGTTTGGAGAAAAGATAGATAGATAAATGGAAAAAATGTAATAACAATAAATTGTAAATTAGAATTTCTCCTGAATTAACACATTTTTTTATGACAGCAGCAAAAAAGATGCAATTAGACACAAACAAAACAGTGGGAAATAAATAATCATTTACAGAATGCAAATTATTGAGTATGTAATGCACATTTTACTGTTTTCAAAAGAATTGTTGCATTATTCATTAACATGGCTGCTGGTGGATTTGAAACGAATGCAAAGGGGAACTGCACATTTCTTGCAGAACTCAGTGCAATGTCACTGTCATGGGTTGATTCCCAGGAAACGCAATATGATAAAATGCACACTTTGAATGCTGCAATTCGCTTGAAATAAAACCATCTGCCAAGTGTGTAAAATCCAAAGTCTTCAGAGACAAGAGATTAGACTGTGACTTCATTAAAGATTCCAAGCATTTCAAACAGCAGTACTTTCCAGAGCAATGGTATGAGGAAAAAAACTATAGTTAGACAAGCATAAATGTAATCCTTGATGCTTATACTTACTGGCAGAACAACATCATATGACAAATGGCATTACGGTCACAGCACATGGTTTAGCCGCTGTAATGGATGTACCAATCATGTTCTCCACGATATGGGTGGTTTAAATGTTAACTATCTGCCGGGGCACAAATGAGAGGGAAGATTGCTTCCGTGTCAGCGTCCAGAGAGGAGGCTTTTCAGACTGAATGAACAGGATAATGACTATTTTCAGAAAGGCATGATCTAATCAGGGCTCTTCAAGATCATAGCAAGAAACAACACAGTGAAAGAGAAAAACGATGCCTGTCACATCTCCATCATCTTACACATGGCTTTACAGCCCCAGTCTGAGCAGAGTGTGTAATAACGTCCATGAGAGCTTTATGGGACATCGTTTTAATAGACTCCTTTTGTTTATGATTGCTCATATTTTTCTTGACAAAGGCCACATGACAATTTCCTTCTCTCACTTCCTTTCTTTTTTAATCAGAAGATATCAAGACAATCACATAATGCTACATTAGATTACTTTAAAATAGAAAGACTCAATCCAATTGCCACATTTAATTGTTTCTATCTTTTCACAACTGCTGTTGTAGAACAGTCAGATGATTTCATTAGACAAGCATTCATTCATCATAGCACTAAAATAAATACACTGGCAGATATGATACTATGTAATTCCATGATACTCAAATAAGATTTCCTGTTTCACTAAATTAACATAAGCAAAAATTATATTTAATTATTTTAATTTATATGCACCAATTTTACCAATACATTTTCTACATGTATTTTCACAAAGATTTTAATACATGGGAAAATGGTGCATTGTGGCTTCATTGAAAATTTTGGGTACAAATGATGAATTAGATAGTTTTCACTGTTGCTTGAGATGTTCTCTTTAAAATATAACTGCTGATGTGACTGAGCACATAATAATGAGCAGACAGAAACGTATGAATAATTCCTAGTATTCCATGAATAGATCCCTCATAAACTAAAATATTCAGATGCAGTTAAAACATTTAAATGGACCAGTACATGTGATGGTCCTCCCACAACGAAATGTGTCCTTGCCATGGGTCACACCCTCAAGACACCTGAGCATGCTTGGTGGCAGATCTCCAAGCCTCGGTTTTTCAGCTCTGGTTTAAACCAATAAGTCTTGCTGGCTGATCTCTAAATGTCAGCTATTTTAAGAGCACATGTATTTTTACAGCACTGCGTGAGAGTGGTAATACATGTGGGAAGAAACCTCCTCTCACCCTTAAGACAGAAACAAATAAAAAAACAGAAGTCTAGTGTAGTTCAGGTAAAGTGTTAAGCACTGACTTTAGCTTAGAGATAAGCAGATCTTCTCAAAAAGCTTGTTGGATGTAGCCACTTTCAAAACAAACATAAGCTGCATCCGAATGCTTTCCTACTATACGGCTGACAAAAAACAGCATAAAAAAAAAAAAAACTAAAACAAAGAGTAGTAAGTCTGAAGCCACAGTATTCATACTTATGTATTACTACTTCCAGCAAGATTCTGAACTGTGCATCCAAAGGACACTTTATCACCCCACAAGGCCACATGAGAGAATTTATAAATGGCTGTTTAGTGACATAACTGACGCTGATAGATCACATGACTATGAAAACATTGCGAGTACGTCCAGATTACATTCATACTACACATATTCACATTAGAACACCATTAAGCTGTCACCCGCTTTTTAATAAATCTTGTTTTCAACCTTGGAAAATCATCAATACACACCATTTTTCAAGTTTAAGTCCGCCAACATAAATCTACTCTCCTGTCTGGTTTGTTTGCCGGACAAAACGGCAGTTTCGAAGTAATGATTGGCCAGATCGCCTGTCAATCAAACACCCGGCGAAGGGTCAACTGAGAAGATACCTCGAGTATCCACTGGATCTCTCCAAGGAAATCTGCTTGGAGTGTACATGACAGTGCTGCAATACAATATGCATCACATCCCACACAGAAGGTTGGGCACTTTCTCTTTCAGACAGTGGATCTTAAACATTCATAACTCCACTCATATTCAAACCTCATTATCGACCACTATTAGAAGAAAATTAGAAACCATCACAGCACTAACAGGCCTCTAACAGGAAGGATAAACGGGGACTGGTAGGAAATGAATTTCCAGGTGTGTGTGGTAGGACTATGAGGATGAATCACTCTAGAGGTGGAGCCCATGGGTAAGAGGGGCTGAGCAGGAGTGAGTTAGTCCCACCAACCTGCAGCAGTCCCCCGACAGGGAGAAGGGTGACAGTGGCACGTTTTTCTCTGACAGCGGAGAGCAGCATCGATCCAGGTCACCGTCTTCCTCAAGGGAGCAAAGAGGAGCACGCAAGTCCTCCATCTTCAGCTTCCAGTGGGATGAGACCTCCTCGAACACCTCGTCATCTCCCATCTCCTCCATACAGCAAGACTCGCTGACTTCCAGCATAGTGCTGGATGACTTGGGGATGTGGAGCCTTGGAGCGTAGCTTCCCATTTGAGATGCCTGCAGACTTCCTGCGGTGGACGAACGGGTGAACGGGAAGATGAGGTGCAGGAAGTTGGAGCTTCTTTGAAGGTCTGAATGGGGGGGAGCAGGGGGAGCCAGGCAGTGCTCAGGCCCTGGGTTAGAGATGTATTTATAGTTGTTGAGGAAGGATGGAGGCTGGAAAGCAAATGGAGGCGGAGAGTAAGCTTGACTATTGAGGGCTTTGATGTGGTCACCTTGCAGGAGTTCTTCCTTCTCTGCTCCCAGCTCCCCATCCGAACATGTGTGGTCTATAAAGTGAAGACCGTTGCATAGGCCGTCCATCTTTTGTCCCACGTCATTCAGTGACTTTGAGAATTTGAGACTGCCTCCATCTGGTTTCAAGTTGACTGATGGTTTGAGTAGGGAGAGCCATTCTTTTCCAAACAAGGTCCTATTCTTGGGTTTGGTGGGGGAGTCCAAGCAGAGCGTGGTCATGGTGACACCCTGAGATGCTGAGCTTTTACCATTAGAGTTCAACAGCACTACAGTGGCCTGTAAAGGCTTCTGGTCCTGAGCGAGGTCATTAGAACTGTATACGAGAGGACAGGGATGGAAAAGAAAGACAGGTACAGAAACAGAGATGGGAAGAGAGAAAACAGACGTAAAGAGACATGCAACATGCATTAGAGAACAAATGGAGAAAGATTACAAAAAGACAGGTGGGAGGAACCGTGAGGAAGGTTTGAAAACAAAATGCCAGAATCAAGATGGATGGCAGTGTTGGCCCAATGATGTTTTGACATTTCTGGCTCTCTTTGGATCTTTCGCTCTCTTTCAGAACATGACCATACTGCAGGACCATACACAGAGGATTCAGGCTGGAGGTGGGGCAAATCTACCTGCATATATCTTGGTTCGAGGGCGTCACTGAAGTCCTGGAGAAACTGCAGGGTGCATTCACAGAGGTCGGACTTCCAGCCTGTATGAAAACAGAGACCACAGCAGCAAATTAGAAACATTAACTAAAGGAGTATTTCTTGATGGAAATCCCAGTCCTCGCAGGGCATCAAAATGTTTTACGTAAATGTAGCTTATTGTTTTTGGTTCAACATGAATTAAATGCATTACAGCCACATAGCCACATAGCCACTGCCACGACACTCGGTTGATCTTTTTATATATGTGACTATACAGGACTGTTCAAAAGTTTTGAGTCAGTAAGACTCAAGGTTAGTGTTCTGATTTGGTGGGACTTGTTGCAGTCTTGTTAAGCATGACAGACTTAAAAAATTTACAGACCCCAAATGTTTGAATGGAATATGTGGTGTATGGTTAATTTTACTATATGCAAGACCAATTATGAAATTATGACCAATTGTCAAAAAGAACACACATCACTACTGTATTTTAACACCTTAATCTAAAATTTCTCGATGGGGGGTTGACATTTAAGACAAATAAAAACTTCTGACAAAGGGAATATACTACCCTTAAACTTATTTCTCTCTCTCTCACACACACACACACACACACACACACTAATATAACCTGGGCTTTTGAATCAAAGCAGCATGGATCACATGCACAATGTTTGATTCCATCATTTATGTCCCAGACTAATTACCTATCGATTCTATCTGTAACAAACAGAGGATCTATAGCCCAGGGCCTGACAAGGATCAATACAGGACAGAGTGTCCGGAACTGCCCTCTACAAAAACATACACACAAACACCGAAGCTGACACGCACAGTCAAACACACACACATCTTTGATGAATAATGTTAAAAAATAAAATAATAGTGTGTTTTTAGGCATGATTAGTGTGGAAGTAAAATGCCTGAGTGACGGCTTTATATTAGCACATCAATTCAGACTCAGCCATAACTTCATATGAGTCACACTCACATTTATACACACACTTTTCTGTTTATGTTACTTGGGAATTGAAGATGTGAAAATTTTCAAACATTTAATGACACTTTCCACAAATGGGGAACAAAATAAGGCCTGGGGAAAATGCTGATTGTCTGTCTCAGGAGATCAAAATAAATCATACAAAATAAAACATTTATTTTGTATTCATTATTTATGCGTATTTCGTAACCCCATTACCAAATGATGTTACTTTTTAGGTGTTACTTCATAGTCATACATCCTATATACATATAAATACTAGGTAAATGCATATAGTCTCAAATACTAATAGTAATTTAAAACACACACACAGGATTAGTGCTTCACATGCTTTACCAATAGTGTAAAGTATTTAGCCAAGTTGTGACAACAGTATAAATGTGATTAACTGTGTCATTTCGGCTCCTTGCAGACCCGGTCAGCAAGAGATGGTATATTTTCAAGCCTGACAGGGTGCATGTTTGTGAAAACTCCCTCTGAGATGTGATAATACACACACAGCCATGTGTGAGTCAACAAAAACCACTCAAACCTTTGACAAAACCACATACTCACTGGAGAAAATTGGATAGAGATGAGGCACAGAGTCGTACGCGTAGGGACACATGAGCAAAGACGCTAGGAATGGGAAAACAGTCCTGTGGTTATAGAACTCACCTCTAATACATTTCAGTGTGTAAATTCAATTTATCAGTGGGTAAATTTGTGCACATTTAAAAAAAGAAAAAAAAAAGAAGAAAAGATAAACTTGTTTGTGGAGGCAAGCAGTTTGTCTCTCAGACACTCTATGGGAGTTATTTAGAGATAACACAAAGTCATTTATTCTCGATCACGAACCTGGCACTGATATTTGCTCAAACCTGTGAAACAAGTGCTTCTGAAACCAGAACAGAAATTTATAAACGCAGCCGTCCCTGTGTGTGCTTCTAGTGAAGATGTTGACAGCATGGTCTAATGCCCAGTTCACACTGACAGCAATTTTGTCACTTGAGGTTGCCAGGTTGGACTCAACTTTGAGTTTCTAGACATGCCCAAACAGGTGCTTTGTCACTCATTTCAATGGATGTGTAGAGTTGAATCAGAACTAAATTGAATGGGCAGCAATTCAAGAAATCTTTAGCTTCTTTCCCACATCATTTTGATATTTTAAATGTTTATTTTTTGTTGTTGTCAGATTCTTATGAGAATCATAAGAAGTGCATGCATGCAGTTTAGAGGGAACATTATTGGTATGTAACAACTTACTAACTTCCACTAGACTCAATTCAAACTGAGAGACAGTCCCAACCTAAACTCACATTACTGGTTGAGCCACTGTTGGTATGTTGTTATGTTGGACTGGTTGGGATGCACAAAACAAACAAGCAATGAGCAATGTTTACAGTTTTCAGAGGAGTCAAGCTACGAATAACTTACTATGAATTTGTGAAGGTCACTGCACAGTGAACTGAGAAAATACAGTACCGTTAAAAAAAATGAATAAGCAGCACAACTTTGTAACATAATAATTATAAATGTTTCTTGAGCTTCAATGTAGCATATTAGAATGATTACTGAAAGATCATGTGACACTGAAGACTGGAGTAATGATGCTGAAAATTCAACTTTCCAATTAAGGGAATACATTACATAAAAGAAAGTTGTTATATTTCTCAAAATTAGTGTTTTTACTGTTTTTTTTTTATCAGATTAATGCAGTTTTGCGTTGACAATAAATCTCTCTCTCTCCATCACCCGAGACTGCCAAACCTCAAAGTAAATGTTTGTGACTTGATTTATGTTATCAGAGAACAGACAGAAGAAAGAATGAACATGCAGGATAAACAAGAAAGGAAGAGTAGGCCCTTGCCTCCAAATCTACTCAGCAAGCCTTCATAAGCCCTCCCTGTCTCTTTCTTTCTCCACAAAGCTACAGTAAAGTCTGTGTGTTCGCCATCAGCCTCCAGAGGGCTAAATTGCTCCTAGTGATGGGTGTTATTCTGGGACACCGTCCTCTCTCCATGGTTCCATTCATCACACACACACACACACACACACACACACACACACACACACACACACACAGAGAGAGAGAGAGAGAGTACAGTGACCAAGCATCTTGGGCCAAGATTACACGCTCTAAAACCTTCACTCAGCCCCAACACAAGCACAAGTGCAGAAAAGGCCAAAAACTGGGGTTAATACACAAACTAAATAGTTTTAAGTCATCACCTGACACCCTGGATAAGAACCACTAGTGTAAAATGTAGTTAATTAACTTGAAGTCATTTATAAAACATGGTACTGCTGCATGTATTGTGAATAAGAACATTATATCAGTAACTTACAGGCCTAATAAAAAACTCTGACAATAAAGGTTAATTCAGAGTATGTTAATGAAGAAATAAATGATTATACAATGTGGGTTTCATTTCAATGGAATTATTGCTTAAGTGATAAAACTCCAGTGTGACGCAGTCAGTAAGAATGTGTTTCATAATGAGGTGGATTTTACTGGCGTGTGATCGTTTGGACTGAGTCTAAACAGCAATCAAAAGGAAAGTAGGAAGAAGTTGTATACAGAAACAGAATGAAAGGCAGAACTAAACACAAAAGCATTTAAACAGACTGTTCAACCTGAACCAATTTTCTGGAAGCATAATAACTCTGCAGCTAATTGTTTGTACATTATCATCTGCACAATTCGAGACGTCTACAGAATGATTATGGAAATTAATGCAGATGCTGCCAAATTAAAGGTCTGTCAATCACATGTGACATTTGACGTGATGATTCAGAGGGGATCAAAACAGATGTTCTCTAATGAACCAAAGACAGTCTACCCTCTTCAAGACCATAATGTTGATTTTCCTCTTTAAGACCATACTTGAACTGAGTACACTTGATCTGCAAGTGACACAGTCCCCATCTACTATTGGACAGACAAAAGAAAGTCCCGCCCCAAACTCACACCATTGGTAGAGCCAATGTTGCATAGTTGGACATGGAATACACTGATTTTCATTATATGTACAAAAAAGGAAATCGCTCAACCAGAAGGTTTCTGGGTAATAACAACATTGACATGGATCAGTTGAGTGTGCTGTTTTGTTTGATTGCTTAATGTGAGGCTGAAATGACAGAGCTGACAGGAACACCCCATGGACCTCTACTAGGACCCTTTGGGTTTCTCAGCATTCAAAACCTCGTCATGCAGCAGGAGTGCATGTCAGACACTGAAGTGATAACAACTGTGATGGGACCTCTCATGTTATTTGTCCTGTCTGAGACAAATGAGGTCTGGAATGCTGAGATGATTTTTTTCCACTGGGGATGAACAACGATCATCCTGATGCTCTCTGGTGCATGTAAACAGTCAATTGAATGTGCTACAGTACATGATGCTCTGAAAATAAATGAAGACAAACTCTAGACTTCTAAAAGCACTAAAGCTCTAAATTATAAGGGGGAAAAAGTTATTTGGTTTTCTTAATTTTTAAGTTATAAAACTTTTAAATTATAAAAGTTCTGTACAAAGTCCATCTCACCTTATGTACACTTCAAAAGGTGATCTAAGGTAAGCTACATTTGAACTCTACCACTGTTTGCAGATGTCATTATGGTATCTACTGTACCATATACACAATGTGCAAAATAAGGACTCAAACTGGACCACACATTCAAACCAAATGTGAAAACAGCCTTAAAGTGCTCAAGGCTTCAACATGAACCCGAAGTCTTCAATAGCTGAATGTCTTGAACTAAACCTGTGAAGTGTTTCTCAGAGCAGGTGACCCTGAGATCTATGTGCTATCTGTCTTTAAATAGTCAAATCAAGATGAATGTTGGGTAGGAGTTATTTGAATAGGGTGAAAATAAATCTGTTTTCTTGGAATAAACCAATAGTTAGTTGGAATCCAAGTCCAAAGTTGGTTTAATTTCATATAAAAAGAAATAAATCAACAAAAAGAAAGAGCATTTACAACAAGGGCAAACATACATAAATATACATAAGTGAATATGCATAGCTATTGAAGCTCGATTACATTCATAAATGCATTTTAAAATGCCTCTTAATGCAGTTCATTATGCCACGCAAATCACTAGCACTTCATACAATAGAGATTTCTGTAAAACAAAAATACAACATTAGGGCCTTTCGCATCGCTTTAGATCCAAAACTACATACAGACGATTTTGCAAAAACTATTTCACATTACCTTTAAAGGGTTGCATTCGCACCGACAGGGTGTACTAGTAAGTGACATAAGCCAGTTACAGCCACCTCATTTGTGCACGGTGTTCACCAATGGAAACAAAGAAGAACAATGTTAACAACAATGTCAAAAAGGGGGTAGTTCCACAATTAGTGTTGGTACTATGAAAAGGTTCCCGCGGTGCAAAAGGCACTATTATTCAATTTAGTTCAATGTTAATTAGGGCCTCACTCGATTAAAAGATTTTTCTGATTCAACTAGTAGTCGTTTTTAAGCATTTTAAGCATTAGTCAAATAATTGCATGTTTATTAATAAATCATTTCAATCATGCTAATGAGACTTTAATTGTTTACATAGCCTAATAAGCGTTAAAGCTAAACTAGTGTTTCGATGCGGTTGCATGCAAGTTTCATACGGATTACATCATCTGAGAATATTAGTTTTTTTCAGATTTGAATTGTTTCACTTGACAGTGGACATTTCACTCTCCCTCTTTCTCTGTTTATCTAGTTAATGTCTGTAAGGCAAGTATACGCAGAATTTCTCTGTCAAGTTCACAGTGGACGAGATGGCAGAAAGCACATGCTGTTACTTAAATTACTTAATTATTTCAGATTATTAACCATTTGAGGTCAATGAATGATTTGTATTGCCACAAAATACAGCCATTAACGATCTGTCCATCACGGACTGTGCGACCTCACTGCTTCCTGTGGATTTTTTTTTTCTGCGACTAAGCGACTAATAAAATTTTGGTCGACCAAGCCTCTTCTCACTGACTAAAGGTTAGTCGACTATTACATAATTTTCTTTTTATTTATTTATTTTTGCTGATCCGAAATTTGCTGATCCTTGACTCAAAATCCGTAATTTGATCTGAACCGTGACTTTTGTGATCCGTTGCACCACTAAAGTGCAGATGCATCTTGCTACCTAATGGCGTTTTAGCATAGACATTTAAGGGTAACCATAAGCCCATTTACTACAGAGGTTTGTTATGGCAACAGAATATTAAATGCAAGAACTCATTAAGTATACAGCGGATGAGCACTTGCGAGCATTCAGGTCTCATTTGCGTAAGAGCATTCAATATGTTTCAAGCCCATGGCACGGTGTTCATTAAATATCAGACAGATACATTTATATAAACAGATATACTAAATGACTAAATAAACAAGTGTCCTTTTAACATGGAAAGGAGAGTTCAAGATTGGATAATAAACAGACTAAGTACAAAGCTTCTTTGACCTGAAAAATAAATAACTAGTGTGAAAGAGTCTACATAAGAATAAAATGAGCCCTTGAGTTTTTTTTATTTTTTTATTGTCTGCTCAACTTTTTTCTTGCTTCTAGGTCAGACAAAATGTCCTTCCCATCTCCTTTGCATCAGGCAAATAAATATATTTCAGTCAAAAAAAAAAAAAGCATTGCTTAGAAATCCTGATGGAATAAATTTAGGAGAGAATGAAAGTATTTGCAGACAGCAGGTGCAGACCCCCTAGAAAGCTAAGCCACTCTCTCACTCTCAGTAGAAGAGGAAAAGGAAAAGGAAAAGGATTTTCATACCTTTGAAATGTTGCTGGACCTGCTTGCAGAATGACCAAGCGGTTTCTCATTCTGTGGAAGAGAGAAAAGGGCAGAACAAGTTTGAAAACAGTGCTTAACCATCATTTCAACAGAGACTAAGAGAACAAGCACAAAGTCACATGTGACTGAATGCTTTTTAATAGCTCAGTAAACTTCAGAATCTTTCAAAGGAAACACAGCTACACATTTTGTAATTTAACCACATGATTATGTTAATTAATGGCCTTTATGCTCAACACTTCTTGGCTGCTTAATTCCACCCTTAAACATTGAAGAGGGCTGTCTTTTTCCTACTGTGATATTATTTATACGTAGGTCACTTATGACTGTAATGTAAGAGGTCTGCTATATTTCACAGCTGGTTCTACTCTGAGACACCGATTTATTCAACTCCAATATATATATATATATATATATATATATATATATATATATATATATATATATATATATATATATATATATATATATATATATATATATATATATTTTTTTTTTTTTTTTTTTTTTAAAGTAATGTAATGTTAAGCAAAGGTAAAGCAAAGCAAATTAAAATACTCGAAGAAGGGCAGTAAAAGGATTGTAATAGTGACCGACTGATTAAATGGTCGATTAACAGAAGATGTAGGCCTAGTTCCTCTGCAAGAGATCCTCAACAGCATTTGCAATTCAAAAATCATCAGTTGGGCTCTTGTATTTCCCTCGTACATTCCTTCTTCAGGTGGCTAAATTGTGCTTAGACTCGCGTAACAATGACTGAAAAACCCTTCTTCACGACACTTAATAATGGCTGTTCAAGTACAGATTTACTCTTTTCTTGGTTGAAGACATCAGTTAATAGTAGATTGAAAGTTCAAAACTGTAAGACTGTCTAGAAAAAGAGGCTCACTGAAACAGAAAGACTGACTGAATACATGCAAACATAAAAATGAACTATGAATCAAACAGAAACCTGAAATCTGGATATATATAAAATCCTGAATAAGAAGTCTTGGTACTTTTATACTCTTTAACATTTATCTTGTTTTATAACAAATATCTATCTTTTATAAAACAAACGTTTTCTTTTTCTCTATGTATGGACATACATATATACATATGAATATGCAGTTAAGTTAACATTTATTTTAAGTAGAAATATTTTGTAGCATTATAAAATGTCTTTACGGTCACTTTTTATCAAATTAATGCATCCTTGCTTCATGAAAGTTTACATTAAATAACAAAAAACTATTCCCAAATTTTAAATGGTAGTGTATATATGCATGTTATTCTATATGTAGTTATGATCATTTAAAAAAGCATGCCACAAAGTAAAAAAGAGAAAAAAGAAGAAACAAATGATTACTTTCTTCATGAAAAATTTAATTTCTTATTTCCGTTTCTTTTTTTTTTTATAATTTTTTTTAGGCCAAATATGAGGCTTCACGATAGTCTCCCTAACAAAATTTGCTTACAACCTTGCATCATTTATAATGCAAAAAAAAAAAAAAAAAGATAACACTTCAAAACTTTGAAACAATCTGCAGGATTACATGTAGAACAGAAGAAAACCAGCACACACTCATTTAGCATTTCCAGTCCTGTGTGAATTATGAGGCAGAAACGGTACTAATATCAGTGCTCGGCACAGAATAGCTCTGCAACAATGAGCCATGATTAGTGAGTGGGTGAGTGTGTGAGAGCTCATTGTTTCCCCTCTGAACTGAACTGTAATGGTGAGGACCCAATATGTGTGAGAGCATGTGCAGCAACAGAAGGACATACTCTTTATCTTAAATCATTCCTGTGCTTTTCACTCCCGTCTCTAGCCCTGCTCTGTTACCATGGAGATGGCAGCGAACGGGACCGAGTGCTGGTTCCTGTCTTTCTGTTATTAAAGGATTAGTTCACTTCCAGAATAAAAATGTCCTGATAATTTACTCA
This sequence comes from Carassius auratus, assembly GCF_003368295.1. NCBI lineage: Eukaryota > Metazoa > Chordata > Actinopteri > Cypriniformes > Cyprinidae > Carassius > Carassius auratus. The sequence continues at coordinate 18,198,593 of NC_039255.1, read as the reverse complement.
CCCCAATGTCATCCAAGATGTTCATGTCTTTCTTTCTTCAGTCGAAAGGAAAACATTCCAGGATTTTTCTCCATATAGTGGACTTTAATGGGACCTAAGGGGCTGAAGATCCAAATTGCAGTTTCAGTGCAGCTTTACGTAATTTGAAGACAAGCATTTGTGGTTAAAAAGTGGTTGTGTTTTTTTTTTTTTTTTTTTTTTAGAAAATTACTGATTGTTTGGCCAGATAAGACCCTTATTCATCAGCTAGGATCATCTAGAGCCCTTTGAAGCCTCACTGAAACTGAATATATGAACACTATATGGAGAATAATCATTAAATATTGAATAATCAATAATATTTTCTTTTCCACTGAAGAAAGAAAGACATGAACATCTTGGATGACATGGAGTTGAGTAAATTATCAGGAATCATTTATTCTGGAAGTGAACTTATCATTTAAACAGAATTTCATCCATGCTACACATCTAGTCATCTTTACCATATTACTGCACACAATCAAGGAGATGGTCATTTTCAGTCAAGTAAAAAGTTAAAACGGGTCACTCTGTAGAGCACACATGATTAACTGTTCATTTAAAATAAAGCAACATCATAAATAACAAAAGATTTAGATACATCACCGTACTGGTGAACTATCCCAACTATGGCAATTTAAGCAGTCTATTTAATTATTTATTAATCATTTTACACCAAACAACGTCAAAGGCTATATTCATGGGAAACTAAAATAAATAAATAAAGGTTTAAAATAGTATTAATAACAATACTTCAATAAATTCTATACAATAATTAATAAAACAACAAACAAAAAAATATAAAAAAAAACAAAAAAAAATCCCAACAACAATAAATACATTTTTAAAACCCTTATTTGGTAAAAATTCTAATATTTTCTCAAGGAGAAACTTAAAAAAAAAATCCATTAATGTACAGTACTTTAAGTAAACTGTTTCCGTTTACATTCAAGGAAGACTTATGTAAGTGTTATGATTAAGGTCAAAGTTCATCAACTTATCTCTCTTACTGCAGGCCACATGTGTTTGTCTCTTATCGCTCACTGTGACACATCATGCTGTCAAACCTCACACTAGGTGACCTGGGGTTGCCCACAGTACATCACTCTTAAAACACGCTCTGGAATATGACTGTTGTTCACATGCATGCCAGGCATTTTAAAATTAAGACGGTTTAAAGGAAAAAGCATTCATCAGAAATTATTACATTTAAAGTTTACATTTAAAAGAAAAACATATGAAGAACATATAACCTCACGCTACAGATACAGCTTAGCACATGAGGAGGGACAGACAGCACATGAGATCACTGCTACAACCTCACCATCACTGTCTTTTTGTTTTCATCTCTCTCTAACCTTTTCTCCCTCTTCATTTCCTGTCAGTTCATGTTTGACTGGCCTTAATGACACAAAACAATTCTCAGGACATGAACCCACTTCCCATAAACAAACCATAAACAAAACAAGAAATGGCACTGTTCCTCAAAGCATTACAGTCAAAAGATGTGATCATTATTTAGCTATGTAGTTTACGGAGCAAAAATCAACCCCTTAACAGTTTAAGTAGCCATAGGAAAAGAAAATGCGGACTTGGCAACTCGAGTGGTTCACAAAAGAGTTCTTGCCTGTGCAAAACTTGGCATCACATTGCTTTTGGGTGTTTGCCAGAGAATTGAAATGAGGTTGCTAGGGTGTTAGGAACGGTTGCTAGGAGAGTGGTCACTTCAAAAAAGTAACAATAGACCTCTTCTCAAAAATAAGCATACAAAATGTGCAGTTATGCGTCAAGGGAAATAAGTGCAAAATAATAATGAACTCAAATAAACCCTGGTTGATCTTGACGACATCTTGCTGTACTCTGAAAATGCAACAGTTTGCAGAGCATAAGTGTTCATATTGTTGATGTGACTAATGTTTTGTGTCTGCCCCAGGCTAAAAGGGACATTGCTGTTAATGCATCCAAGGTCACGACTTGTTTGTTGAGAGCAAAACAGCTTGGAATTTACAGAAACGATCAGCGCTGAGATCACTGGCTCTTTTTACTGAGAGAGTTATATGAGTGTAAACAGAGAGAAAGGAGCGAATTAAAAATGAAGAAAAACAAGCAGCAGAATTAAATCAGCAGAACAAACATCACGATCTGGAGGAAGGGTGAAAAGGAGTTTGAATATCGGCTGATGAAATTGCACCTTTCACATTTAGTTATAGATATTTCCTTTCAGAAGACAATAATCAAGCGGCCCACATGTCATATTTCACATCATTGCTTCCTGCAAGGCAGCAACATCCTCCAGCACAACAAAATTAAGCCATGCACAGTAAACAGACACAAGAGAGATAGATGCTCCGATCATGAAGGCAACCATCCAGAGTCCAGATAGAAGGACAGAGAGCAAAATAGCATTAAAGACCATGAAATAGTTGAACACAATTTTCTTTCCTGTGTTGACGTAAATCCCACTGACACAGGAAGTTGAAATGGGACATTCATGTACATCACAGCAGGGCAACAACCACCATTCATACTATATTATAATTACTTATGGCCAAAATGTCCTCCCAATACTTGATATCACTTCATTATGCACTGCTCTGCTAGGACAGAAAGATATGTTTAAAAAAGGACGACCAATTACGTAAAAAAGGAAAATGAAAATGAAATACAGCAAAAACATTTCAGTTTTCATGGTGAAAAAGTGCAAAGATGGACAATAGCTAAACATTCAATATTTGATGTTCTGATGTCAGAAATATTAAACAATCAGCACCAAAAAATAAATAAAATATAACTACTCAACTTTTTTTTTTTGTGATTAATACAGGCTAATTAACTGAATGTGACAAGGCAAGAATCCCAGAGCTGTTTTAAGCATATTAAGCATGTGATTAAGAGTGAATGTGTTTCTTCTATCTTTATTCTCTATAATGTATTTAAATCTTTTAATTATTGATGATGAATACATAATAAAAGCCAATTGAAATTAAACTGTATATGCAGATCAAATGAGTCATGGACATTTTTGGTTAATCTTACTGGAAACTTTTGAATGTGTACAGTATATCATGGTCAAAATTTAGGAGAACATGGCATAAAAATAGCTTTAAAGCTTAACTGCACCAAATTCTTGTTTTCATGAGGCAGCTGGGACAGTTCAGTTTAGTTCAGCCTTAGCTCATAACCCTCAACACAAACTAAAAGACCCTCAAGCCCCAAGTCACACCATTTGCATAAATCCTCTAGAAGCAACACAACAGAAAGACTGCATCAAGGTTGTGTAGTGCACCGGATTCAGAATACACAGTGCACATCGAAACTGTTTGTTTATCGAACAGATCAGAGCCATTGCACAAATAGCAGTAGTGAGAGTCAAACAAGCTTTAACTAGATGTTTTCAAATCCTGTCATGTCACGCGCAAGCGAAGCATGCTGGGATCATCCACTTCTGCAATGAATTTCATGCAGTATTTAACTTGACATCAACAAGTGATTAGCTTGGCGATTCAGCGGATCGCACCCCATTCAAACGTTTAATTTACACTAATCAAAAGCTTTGATCTCACACACGTTACACAGTATAATCTATACTCTCTGAAATGACACACGTGTGAGCACAAATATGATTATTTTACAACTTAAACTGTAAAAATAGTGAGTAATATGATTAGAAAAGTTCGAAACAGCCTGCAATGATTCTCATGGTGAGAGAAACTGGGAATGTAACCCTATCTTGCAGGAAGTGCGCCTAGGAGCATTTTCCTGTTTGAGCTCATAATTTTTACACAATGGTGGCTCGAAATCCAATATCAAAAAATCTGCACACAGGCAGACAGCGATTCATACTCTGGGTAATGAAAACAATTATGTGTCTTTTTCCAGTTAAGAGCTGTTGTTTACCCATCTGACCTGTCAAACAAACCCCAGCTCTCTGAGGCCCATGAACTGGAGATCACATGACCACATGTGAAACTGAGCCCAGCTGACCGAAGGCCGAGCACCGGAGCACTCTCTCTACTGAATCACAGAAAACTGTTCTTTCTCAACAACTGAAACGGGGAACAGGGTTGTACTTTAGGTCCACTCATTTGTTCCACTTAATCTTGTTCAACCACATGCTATACACACATATATTTTGTTTGTATGTATGTGTATATATATATTTGAATCCTTAATACAGTTAAGTTCACATGCAGTGCGGTTATTTTCAGGACTCACAACCGCATTCTGAGCTAGTTATCTGTCACGTTATAAAGTGCGAGAGAGACGCTCTGCTGCACAAACGCGTCAAACAAACCCCATGGTGCGTGTTTTCATGTGTGGTTTCAGTAACTTACAGTGATGGAGAAAAGAGCTGTGTGTCATCTGAAAGTTTAGATCCGCTCTCCACCCAAATATAAAAGCTGCTGTCAGTTATTGAAGATTTGATGGATGAACTTGTTGCTCAATTGTGTGTCAGAAAGTCTGTGTGTGTGTGTGTGTGTGTGTGTGTGTGTGTGTGTGTGTGTGTGTGTGTGTGTGTGTGTGTGTGTGTGTGTGTGTGTGTGCTCTTGGATGGGTTAAATGCAAAGCACCAATTCCGAATATGGGTTACCATACTTTGCAAATGTCACGACTTTCACTTTCACAAGTGAGTAAAATCGAAAATCCATACATGATATATCCAAGCATAACAGACCACAACTCCTCAAGTTTTTGCACATCCGCAATACATTAACTTGCACATTAACTGACATCCTGTCATTGTTCTAATCTCTGCTGAGGGTTATCAGTTGTTTTAATGACACTACATCCCTATAGGAAACACTGTTTTAGTCATTCATTTTTTCTCTGATGCTGGATTCAAAGTCACTCCTAATTAACTCAGGCCTGTCAAGACTAATTAGTTTGCTGACACTGGGACCTCTGTGTTCCCCCGTGACCCTCCGGACTGTTCCCTCATGTCTAAATGCAAATGAGAGGTCATTCATAGATGATAAACAATCCACTACAGCCTCTGAAACCCCATGAAGATGTAGTTCATAATTATATTCATGACAATGGCAATGCACGAAGCATAATCAGACATACAAGCAAACAAGCTACTGTGCAAATATTTATGATGATGATGCTAATGATATGTGTGGTTTGTGTGCATAAACCTGCTGCATCTCAGCTCAAGTGAAAGAGACAGTTTACCCAAAAGTCAAATAGCTGTCATTATTTATTTACCCTTATGTTATAATATGTTATTATAATGTTATTATATTTCCACGTCTATCAAGCTCTATAAAAGCATGGGGTAAGTAATAAACAGTACATTTATAAATGATTTATTATTATTATTATTATTATTAATATATAAATTTATTATTATTACTAATATTTTTATTCATGATACATTTAAACTTTTTATTAATCAAAGAATCATTAGAAAAAAATGCTTTCTACAAAAATATGAAAAAATATGAACGATTTCTGAAGGATCATGTGATACTTAAGACTGAAAATTATGTTTGGCCATTACAGGAATAAATTACATTTGAAAAAAATCTCACCATCCCTGAACTGTTGAATAATAGTTTGAACACAGATCTACAATATTTCAAGTCATACAAGCAAAAAATGATTGGAATTTCAGCCATTATTCGCTGGCAGTATTCCCCTGCAGTGATGTATATTTCGATTAAAACTCGCCAGTCATTTAATGCTAAATGTACACATGAAAAAAATCATATTTATACTGTATTTCTTTAAATGCTTGAATTATCATCAAATTCAAAACCCTTTTGAACCCTGCAGAACGATGTTGACGTTTGAAGACACTGCAGGTCGTCCCAAATTAATTAATTTTGGTAAGTGAAGTGATCCACAGATCGACCTGCTCAGTGTATAGGAAGCAGTGAGCACGACATATACAGTAGCCCATGTGAAACGGACGGTAGACTGCTAGAAGAAGAGAAACAGCATGGCAGTAATGGGGATAATCTGTAACATACAGCAGAACCCTCAGGCCTTTCAGTCGCTCAAATCACTGAGTCATCCCTAATCAGACTCTATCTGCCGGTCTGTCTCTCTCTGGTCTGGAGCAAAGACGACTGAAGCGTTTTGTCTGACACAGGCACACTTCATGTGTTCGCTAATGCCTTCCTCTCCAACTTCTCTCCAACAGGTTTTATGTTGTGGGGGGGGGGGAGCATGTGATCGCTAATCTCTGTCTCCCCCCTCCCAAACGAGAGGATTTCACACAAAGCCTACAATTTTGTGTGTCTGTCAGTGATGCGATTTGCTGGTGCACCATCACAGACACATGTGTCTCTATCACTGGGAGGTTTTTGTACGAGCAACTGAAACGTCTAAGGCAGAGTAAAGGGTGTAACGATGAACTTAATCTCATGATGTGGCAGTATATTAACAGACATTATTTAAAGGCCCATTATTGAGATTTAATGACACATAATGGCTTGAGAAACAGTATAATCACTGAACTAATGTGGCCGTCACTGCAAACAGACAAAGCAGTGGGACACAAATGGGTCCCAGGTCTGGTCTGATGTTCTGGTCGCAGACAGCATTGCTGAACGCAAATCATAGAATTGGCAAAAAAAATAAAAAAGGAAAATGTATTCCATATATTTTGTTAATATCCAATCAAACACTAGTATTTTGTTGCAAATTATTCTTTGTTATTTGGTAGATATTCCTAGGTGATATTCTTGAAAAACATAAAAACGTGGAATAAAACTATGCAGGATAAAATAAGATATAACCCAGAAATTGAATGTTTATGCTCATTTCACCCATTTAAGATTACTATTTGCCATCATCTAATGTTTACTTAATGATAATCTTTAAAACACTAATAATAATATAATAACACAATCAATTCTAATCTTTGGCAAATCTCCACTGAATAATCATTTTTCATACTGTACATTATAATGCTGTGATGCCTAAATTCACTTGTAGCATTTAAAACGACTGAATGTTTTATTTTTTTAATCAGACAAAATGGTGTAGAATTTAAAATGTATCAGTTATTGGCCATTAGACGAAAACAAATATTGGCTTATCAATCAGAATAATATTGGTGCAATCCTACAAAACCATCAAAATTCAGATGTCTAGAAAAATTGTCAAATTCAGCATATGACCAATATTTTAGCATACTGTTAGGTTCGTAGTAATATGAATACATTTTGATTCACAATTTAAGGACAATTTTGTATGATAAATTATTTTGGAACTGTATTTTGTCACCACTTACATAAAATATAAAATACCCAATATAAAATATAGGTTAAATCAAGATGCCTGGTTTGTAAACTTGTAAAAACAACAAAACTATACACCAATTCACATCAGGAACTACATTACTGGAGTATTTACTGGCACAATATGAGTGAAAACTGATTCAAAGTAAACTTTTCACCATTTTTTCAGTGTACACAATTGTTGAGTTTGTTAGGATGTCTGTTGGGCACCATGATTTTGCCAAGTACGACATGTTTCTGGATCAACATCTTTTGATGATCCTGGATCAACATTGTCCAAAAATGTCCATTCCCTACCTGTAAACCTAATCCTAACCATAATTTATTCCTTAAAATCAGTGGGAAATGATAACTGATTAACAAGGGTGTGGAAGCACCTAACCCTGATCGTAAGCCTAAAACAGATATTTCCTGAAAAGTTATCCCTCAGTTCTGATTGGTTGATAGGAATGTTGTTCCAGGATCAACAAGGATGTTGATCCAGGAACATGTTGTACTTGGTGAAAACCCGCTCACCGTGCTCTGTATTTGTGTGATGTCCCCATCCGGACAGTCAGTATAACATGACATAAGCAAAAAAAATCAACAGTAATCCCGTCTCGCTTCAGATATAAAAGCCCTCATCTGAGCACACATCTACTGCGAGAAACAGACAGACGAAAGGGGGGGTCATTCAGGAAACACAACCAGGGAACAGAAAGCACATGAAAGCACAACAAATAGCTGCATTGTTGGTTTAAGAAAAAAAGCCCTCTGCTCACAGTTGATGCTGAAACTGTCACACTAGCGCTCAGAAACTGCCTCATGTCTGTAACACAACAACAGGCCTCACAATAGCCAACCATGGAGACAGCAATCTCACAGCTCTCCTTTCACATGAGCACAATGACACACGCAAACACACAGAGCCTCAGCCGTAGCAGACTGACAAACAGCAACCCTCTACACTGCGAGTAAATCACTCCCATATACGACTAAATCTTCACTCTGGGCGACTACATGAGGTCTAATATTAGCCAATGGCTAATAAATTCTGAGTTTAAGTTTAGTATGGATATATTTTCACTCGCCGAACATTCTGTCTGAACGCTTCAGAGTTTCACTCTCCGCCAAGCGACTTGTGATTAGTGATGGGTCGTTCTTGAACAATTCGTTCATTTTGAATGAATCTTTAATGTGACTCGGGACTCCTCCAGTCATTCTCGGGAGTGATTCGTTCAGTCGCGCATGCCCAACATCATACGGGTTCTGGACTGAAATTAGTTCACCTGTTTTGAGTCTTCGTGTTTTTCGAGTCATTCGTTCATCACGGTACAACCCCATAAGCTTAATCTATGCAGTCTGAGCCGGAAAAAAAGACTTAACAATAAAAATAATCAACTCTTTATTACCTTTGTTACCACATTCAGTGTTATGGAAAAGAACCATCATGACAGAAATTCACACATTTATAAGAAATGTAAGAAATAAAAAGCTACAATTTGAGACCAGAAACGCATCATGTAACTGTAGGAGTAAATAATAATAATAATAATAATAATAATAATAATAATAATAATAATAATAATAATAATAACTATGCACCCATTTGGAAGGAAATGTATTTCTCTATCCAATGCTGTCATATCAATTGTCAAAAGAACAAACGACTCGAAAGGTGAACGAATCAATTCTCTTTCCGGCTCAGACTGCATAGGTTAAAGCTTAAGGGGCTGTCAAGTGATGAAGGAGCGACTCAAACCCAAAGACTTATCCGATAAGAGGTGAGGTGAGCTAATCATAGACTGAAGACCCAGGTAAATAATGAATAATTTCTTTCTGTTTCTTATAGCATTATAGTTCTGTATTGTTTGTAGTGTGATCAACGTTTGCGTTAGTAGACATGTTACGGAAGTAACACATATCATTTGAATTACAGTTTGCTAAAATAAACTAAATGTACGAAATGACGCGAAAAAAAATTCTTTCATTTTGCTGAACGAGACTCAAACATCGGAGTCGGTAAAATTATCCGAACTTCCCATCACTACCTATCTAGTGTGAAGGCGCACGACTCTCCATCACTTTGGTGGAAGCAGATTGAGCGAGTGTCTTATAACATTCAGAATTGACGCTCTACATGTAACAATGTACTTTGTTGTATTTTCCTGTCAAAATAAAGTTTGAGAGTTCAACTGGATTTTTTGAACTGCCAGGTTCTCCGGTAGTGGGCGGGACTAATGTAACGGTAATCCCATTGGCTGGCGCTCACTTATTATTGTCCCTGTATTGATTTCAACAAATCAGTTTGAGCGAACCAACACAACCTTATTAATATTCATGCATCCAGCAGCTCATTAATCCTTATTCCGTTTTAATACTGTTCTTATTAGTAGAATTGGTATTAATATTATCATCTTATCAGTATAATTTTTAGTTTTTTTCTATTTTACAGAAACACAGAATGTACAAAAAAGCACCACCCTAAATTCAGTTAAAGTGTCTATTGATTTATACATTGTTACCTAATTTTAATATAGAATATTAAAGTTCAATCATTAAATAATACGTGATTATCATAATATTATATAATAATGCTGACTGATGTTAGGGTGTACTTTCAGAAATGTAAAAAGTCTGGTGAGTAAATAAAAGAATTAACTAGCTAATGGCGATTAAATTGCCAAGGTGTCCGTAGAGGGTTGCAGAGGAAAGACAACACCAAAACATCACAACATGTGTACCTGAATCTTCATTTTCCAACAGGAATGCATTGGTGAATCCTTAAGGAGAAGGTTGTCCCCTCCGTTACACACACACACACACAAACAAAGCCTTGCGGAAGAGGTTACATGTCCCTCGTGTAAATCCTGTTGGAGAGGTGAAGCTGATAAATACGGAAGTGGTGTGGTGCAGGATGCAACAGAGGCAGATCCAATCGTCCTACATCCACATTTCTTTTACAACAGACAGAGGCAGATCCACGCAAGCTCACAGAGCAATGAGAGATACTAGCCCGGGCTTGCTCTCTCAGCCGGTAAGTCCAAAAACCAGCTACTTCCTCCAGCTGACTCCAATCAGCAGGAACAACCCAATGCCTCATGCATTATTTATGAGGGGGTGGAGCCGAGTGTGCTCTTTGGCCGTCTGTGTTTCACATCCCCACCCCCATCCTCCTAACCCACAGTCCCTCCCCCGCCGAACTGTCATGTGTCCCTGCGCTTGGTTAATGCGCACCCTGCCGTCCTCTCTCATCCTCCGGTGGATTGGCTGTAATGTATTTAAGACTGAACGCTCCCGCAGAAAAGGTCAAGAACCTCAGGTGCTCAGTCAAAACAATTATTTTAATTTATCCAAAAACACTGATTAAAGAGGCTCGCTTACAACGAAGCACCAGAGAGCTAGACAGAGAGAAAACAAAGTCAAAGACACACTGCAGAGAGGTTTGGATCATAAGGGCGGCACATCAGGGAGCGCAAATTGCAGAATCGAAAGTGTAGCTGAAATATTGCTGAAACCAATGACATTTAGGATTTGCATCACATTAAGGCATATTATTTAGCACTAAAACTAAATAATAATAATAGCTTCAATAATTATTTTGTCTTGTGGCCTATACTTTAACATCTGTTAGGCAGCTTGCTTTGGGTACTTAATAAAAAGACTAACACAGTTTTAACTCTTATATACGGTATATACAGATTACAAAGTTTTTAGAGTTGTGTACAACTTTTATGGTCTTGCAGAGGAGGAAATGTATGAGTGAAATAAGGAAATAAGGAAATTGTGGTCACAGCTAATAATGACTAAGCAGTTTCCAGTGAAGCAGTTATAAAGTACAATACAAAGAGCAGTAGATACTAAGAGAATTCCTGCTCAAAATACCTAGGGAGACTGTAGGTGTGAACGTGGGCATGAGAGAGCTCCTGCCTGGGTCTCGTGTGCACACCTGAGGTCTACTTTAAGAGCATGTCAAGCCCTTAAGCTGGATAATGAACTAAGTGTAGCCTGTACCTTTCACTTTCATTAGCTTGTCCTGCTAAAAGCCCGAAGCTCTTAAAAACCTCTGCTTGCTGCTATTTAAGTCCTTTACAGACTTTGCTCTGTCAACACAGTATAGATTACTCATTCAAGCACCTGAATGAAAAACAGCCAGTGTTTACTTTATGTACTGTGAGGTTGGCAAATACTTTTTCTAGTGCAGCTATTGAGATTTTTGCAGTGACTGAGAGGACAACATCCACTGTGAATGCAACGATATTTAATTACAGTGAAATGTTTAATAGAAATAATTACAGTCAGAAGAGTCACAGTTCACTAGAAAATATTTAATCCTTTGTTGTTCAGGTTTCATGCAGTGCTGTCCAAATCTGAATGTCATGTGACAACCCATAATCAAAGAAATCAAACAATGTAAATGAGCTCCACTGTGACGACCTGTGCTAAGAATATACTTAATCAGTTTCATCATCACAATGACCACTGAAAGTATGAATACAATTTCAGGAAAATTATCTATGAGCAAAGTGGTGTGAAGTATTCCATGCATAAATCTCCCAAAACTGAAATATGAGTAACAAAATCACAACGTGCCTTGATGTTGTTGGGTATTTTTTTTAATGACAAGTGTGGTTTCACAGAGAGCTGGTTCATCATTCATGTGATGCTAGGAGTGATATATTAACTTTACTGCTTGTTACAAGGAGGAAACAGCTAAATAATAAATTTTCACAGGAATAAAATCATTTTTTAATTAATAAAAAGCAAAACGCCATTTCAAAGCTGTTAGGAAACATTAAAGGCAAGTACATTTTCTCAACTGGTGTGTTATTTTCTAAATAATATTAATTATAAAAATAACATTTTTTAGTAAGTTCAAAAATAACATTAGTTTTTGAGCATCTGTGTTTATTATAATTAATAATATACAAAATATAAAAAACACAGTTGCATTAATTAACTTAATTGCTCTGGGATTCTTTTAGAAATAATTTTTTTTCTAGTGATAAAAAACCGTTTTTGAGCATCAATATAGAGCATATTTAAGTAAATAACATTCATGCTGTTTGCCGTTTCTTGGTTATTAAGAAATGATTAAAAACTGGTGTGGTGTATTTCCTTAATAATATTAATATTATTATTTTATGAATTACTATATATTTATTTTATTATTTTGTCTACTGAGTAAAAAAAAAAAAAGCAAATCGTTTTTGAACATCAATTAATTTTTTTTTAAATAATATTAAAAATGAAAAAGGTGGTCAGCTAAAATATTTAAATTTCATGAATTTGTGTAGAGTGGCAAGCTCTCTGTCCACACACACATAATAGAGACGGTGCTAAAAGCACTGAGACAAATCATTCAGGAGACTGCCGAAAAATAAAGGGGTGGTGGCATAGAGAAACAGAGAGAGAAGAGACGAGTGAAATGAGGCACTGAGTGAATCACGGAGGGGTAGGTGAGGAGACTTTGAGACACTTTGAGCTAAATGTAGTGAAGAGGATATCAAATAACCCCTGAAGCATGAAATTGCGATGTAATAGTCCTTTCAGATCATATTCAAAACTTCTCACAGGGGTCAGGGATTGCCAATCCACACACAGACTCTAAGGGAGACAGAAGATGAGGTTGTGCATGGCAGCCATCAACAGAATGGTCATATAAGCTTCCTACATCCGCAGCTTCCAAATCTATTTTTCATCTCTCAGCTCTCATTTGCATGTGCATTTTTAGTGTTGGGCTGGAATCAAGTGTGTGTGTGTGTGTTATACAGTATATTTAAATAACACACTAAGTTCTGAAAGTGAAACTAATTACTCTTCAATAAATGGAAACTTTGAAGTGATCCCTTCTGAAAACAGAAGCTCTGCTGGGATGTTTGGGATGTTATTTTTCCAGGCCAGGACGGAGTGGAAAGCACATCTGAAGCAGGTCACCCACTTACTGTACACCCCAGTGATGACTGCTTTACTGAGAGCCACAGATATGAATCAATGCCAGTCACTCAATTCCCATCAATCAGTTCTCATCAAAAGCAACAACAGTAGAGAGATTAGCCACTTCAACTAGAAAATTAACACTTATACTCAGTCAGCATCAATTCGTGAACTAAATACAATTGTATTATGAATTTAAATTTTTATCAAATAATTCAATAATTTTAAAAAATGTTAATAACAAAATGTTATACAAAATATTAAAATACTAAAATATTCAACTCCGGAAATTATAAGAGGCAATTTGTTTTCTGATAGTTACGTCTTAATTTTCTTGTGATCTCGACATAATAAAAGTTGTTCTCTAAGTTACACAACTGCGCCAACAAGTGGCACTATAACTGATGGGGTGTTGTGTACTGTATATCCACTTTACTGTATGGGTTTCTATCCACTTTACTGCATGCGTTTCTTCGTGATCATTATAATTTGTGCAGTATTGATTATAACTGTCATTTAATTAATTCATGAATGTTAAATGCTTGAATCAATGATTATTTTGTGTATTGTTAAGGTTTTGGTAGATACATGACTCATCACATAACGAAAGTTGTTTTATCCTGATCGCGAATTTAATTTTCTCATGATCACAACATGACGAAAGTTGTTTTATCCTGATCGCGAATTTAATTTTCTCATGATCACAACATGACGAAAGTTGTTTTATCCTGATCGCGAATTTAATTTTCTCATGATCACAACATGACGAAAGTTGTTTTATCCTGATCGCAACTTTAATTTTCTCTTGATCTCATCACAATTTTACTTCCGTAATAGCATTCCGTTTGATAAACTGCTTATTAAAACCAAAGCTGACATCACTGTTTAGTATTCTGTTATGGTTTATGTCAAAATCACAGGATTATGTTGCAAATTAAGTCGTGATGACAAGAAAAAAAATGATCATAATCCATTACCTCTTATAGGACTTCTGTATTAAACTGTTATTTTTCTAACAATATTATAATCATATTAAAAAAGGATGGATGTATAATGCATCTCGGCTGGACTATCTTCATGATACATTAATTTCAAGGCCTTACAGACATTAATCCAGCAGGACAGGACCCATGAGGGCTCATTTCCATCCAAAAAGCTTGATTTTACACTGAATATTAAAGTGAAACTGATGTTATAGGAAGTGATGCAAAAGAAGGCAATTCCAATCATACTAAATAGAGAAGTGATTCTCATGAGGACAGGAACATCAACACTTACGTTTGATTTCTTTTATAAGCCACAGTGATAATAATACAATTATGACATTTATTATCATGATATTTAACATTCAGTAAACGTCTTCCTTCTGCCATTTTAAAGCTTATCTTATGAAAAAGCCTTAAACAAAGATATACAGAGATTATCTGAAACAACAGCTGAAAAGAGCATGGATGACTGACACTGACATGACCAATAAAGTAAAAGCAAGACACTACAGCTCTGCTATCTTCTAAGATACTTTCTTGATTTTAGAGCATCATATTGTTAGCTTAGCAACATGCTAACATCAAATGTCAAATTTTCTGTATGCTTCGCATGAGGAGTGCTACTTAAATAATGCAAATGAGTTAGAAAGTTCCAAACCACTTACTTAGAAGAATATATTTTAATTATGACTGTCTATGTAGACAGAAGACAAGACAGCTCACTAAGTTTTGAAAACCGACCCAATTTTGTTTGCATGCTTGAGGTGAATTGGTCTATGCTGAATCACAAAGAACAGATAACTTCTTTGAAGCACCTTAACCTGGTGATTGTGGACACACACACTGGCCTGACTGCATGAAACATATCTAATTTAAAGTGAAATCAAGAAAGGGCTTTGACAGTCCTGTCTAACCTTGGCAGTCTATAAGTGTAATTAAGGGAGATTAAACACTATTTCAGGCCTACTTCAGTGAGATGAGCATAAAGTTTAAAGAGCAGTCTCTATTCCCAGGATAGGCTGTAGTTAACCCAAAGCCTTTATTGGGGAGAGAAGGGGAGCTTTTAAAGTCCCGCTGATGTGAATGGCTTGTAGTCTGGGTTCACAGACTCGAGACTGTGATCTTCGAAAGCAGCCAGCACAGAGTAATGGGAATGTCGGTTCAGGAAACTGCACAGCTGAGGCTGCGATTGGGTTCAGGATGGAATTCCCCTTCAGTTCCTGTGGCCGTCATTCAATACAGAGGATGACGATTCCTGCAGTAATGCAGACTACAGCTGCAACTGTAGAACAAACTCTTTGTATTCAGCCTTAAAACAATACTTGGTTTACTCCACTGAGGATTGTGGCACTGGTCTTGCTGTGAGCTGGCCAGACTGTGTCCATACACTGAACCCACACAGATGGACATCTCCGCTTGAATGCAGCCAATCTGTACAGGGGGCAGACTGAAGGACAGCCACAACTACAAGCTGATGTGTCAAGGGGTCAGGCATTGTTATTCATGCATTCCATTAACATACAGAGCCTGAATCTCTTCTGAATGTCAAATGCTTGCCTCTGTTTGTGACTCATTCATTTCATTGTTGAAAATAAACAAAAAAATTAATTTAAACAAAAGTCAAGGCCTTAAATGAAGATAGAATTTACTTAATTCTTCTAACTTGAACGGACAACTGATTAAACACTTTTAACCCTTAGTAAATGGTTGGAAAGGCTCAATTTTCTTTAAACAAGACAAAACAAAGGGAATATCTGTGCTTAAAAGACCAGCTCAGATTAGCATAATGTACAAAGTCTTGTTTTTGCTGGTTAGCACTTAGCATTGGACCCACCATGGTCCTTCTGGTAATGTTTTGCTAGTTAAGATGGTCAATAAACCTTGTCAGGACACAAGCACACCATTACCTCATGATGGGGACCATAATCCAAAACAAAACATATGCTGGTGTGCAAACAGACAACATGCTCTAGTTTATAGAGGTCAGGTGACAGTGGATTGATAGCTAATAGTTTCACTACTGAAACACCATTGGTTTTATTATTTTGATTTTATTGTCATATTTTATTGTGACATGATACAGTGGGTATAGAAAAGAATCACCCTCCTTTAAAATAATCTTATTTTGTTGCTTTGCAGTCTAAAATGAAGATGGACTGATTTTGTTTGAACCAGCTATCAAAGATATATCACCAACATTTAAAAATTAAAAATAAAAAACCAGAATGAGTTGGAAAAAGGATCACCCACCTCCTAAATATTACTTGTAAACTTAATCAGGTGTAGCCAATCATCTTTCTAATGGAACACAAATTTTTTTTTTCTTTCAACCGTGATCAGAAAAGCTCATCATCAAACTGAACTGAACTTGAGCAGTTCTGCAAAGAAGAATGAGCAAATGTTGCAAAGTTAGTAGAGACATATCCCAACAGACTAAAAAAAACTATTGATATTAGCAGGAGGTGCAGACCATTTTATAAAAAATAAAAAAAAACGAAACCTTGTACATTCCTCTGCAGACACGTTGGGTAGATGAGTAACTTTAGTCTATATAGAAGATATATATATTATATATATATATTATCTTTTATTTATATATTTTTTTACATTTTCATTTATATGATGTTGTTGTCTGAAATGTTGTAATTGAGCTCTGCCAGCAATGTTTTCTAGTCTAACATTCCAACAGGAAGTGAAAGAGCATGCTCATCTTTCAGACTGATCCAAACTGTATGAACGTGAAACCTCTAGCATTAGTAAACACCACAAAAACTGAGGTTGTCTTGATGAAATGCATCATAACTAAACGTTCTAGCTCACTAGTTGATGTCTAATTACTGTACTGGAATCAGAGACAGAAGTAGGACAGAACGATACCTGGTAACAGCCACAATGACTAAGCTAGAAAGCTGGGTTGTGACTGTGTGAACTTCAGTAGAATCTGTGGGCTGCATTTAAGGTTCTGGCTAGGAACTGCTAAGATTACATGTGAGAGAATAGTTTCATAGGCCACACGAATAACTGGGCTCAAAAGGGTATTGAACAGTGTGTCTCTAGAGCGGAAATAGCTAGACTCACTTCCCATCAGCCAAACAGTCATTTACTGAAAGAACTAAATCAGTGACTTTCAGTTCCTATATTAAACTCTACCATTTTTTATGATAAGAACCAAAATAAAATGTACAATGTTCAAATTATCAAATGAGACCGGAGGCAGAATACAAAAGTATTAATATTTCCACCAGCAAATACAGTTTGAGAGGCAATCAGGGTCTCTTTTGCTTTCCTTGGTTGCACTGTATTCTCACTGAGCTCCTTAAAGCAGCAACATACAGGTTAAGAGTCACACGAGAGTAAGCAATGCCTCCATATTACTGTGGTGTTGCTGATTAGCTGGTCAGTGGGTTGATTTCCACACGTTCGTATTTATAACTCCAGTAATTGGCCTGAATGGGTCAAACTGGTAGAAATTGAAGGAATAATTACAGCGTATCGCACCTTTCAGTAGGGATGCTCCAATCGATTGCCTGCAGATCAGTATCAGCAACAATCACATTTTTTTACCCGATTGGTAGTCAATTAATTTGACTTCCAGAGATCTCATGGATCTCTGGAAGAACATTGGTCAAAGGATTTAAAACTAATAACCTGATTCGCTGCCTCTGTCATGTCTTGTGCTCTCTGTATGAGAGGCAGTGGTGGGCCTCAGGCAGCCCCACACACACACAGCAAACAACAACAGGGAACAGAGTGTGTAAGATGACCTGTGTATGTCTTTCTTCAGATTAAGTCATAGGTGCATCTCAATAAATTATTATGCCGTGGAAAAGTTCATATATTTCAGTAATTCAGCTCAAATTGTAAAACTTGTGTATTAAATAAATTTAAATAAATTTAATACACACAGACTGAAGTAGTTTAAGTCTTTGGTTCTTTTAATTGTGATGATTTTGGCTCACATTTAACAAAAACCCACCAATTCACTATCTCAACAAATTAGAATATGGTGACATGTCAATGACTAATCAACTCAAAACACCTGCAAAGGTTTCCTGAGCTTTCAAAATGGTCTCTCAGTTTGGTTCACTAGGCTACACAATCATGGGGAAGACTGCTGATCTGACAGTTGTCCAGAAGACAATCACTGACACCCTTCACAAAGAGGGTACGTCACAAACATTCATTGACAAAGAATCTGGCTGTTCATAGAGTGCTGTATCAAAGCATGTTAACAGAAAGTTGAGTGGAAGGAAATAGTTTGGAAGAAAAAGATGCACAACCAACCGAGAGAACCACAGCCTTATGAGAATTGTCAAGCAAAATTGATTTAAGAATTTGAGTGAACTTCACAAGTAATGGACTGAGCCTGGGGTCAGGGCATACAGACATGTCAAGAAATTTGGCTACAGTTGTCGTATTCCTCGTTTAGCCACTCCTGAACCACAGACAACGTCTGAGGTGTCTTACCTGGGCTAAGTAGAAGAAGAACTGGACTGTTGCCATTGTTTCAAATTCCTCTTTTCAGGTGAGAGAAAGTTTTGTATTTCATTTGTAACCAAGGTCCTAGAGTCTGGGGGCAGGGTGGAGAAGCTCATAGCCCAAGTTGCTTGAAGTCCAGTTTTGAAGTCCAAGTTAAGTTTCCACCATTTTTTGAAAACAAAGTCACTGCACCTGGTTACCAAGAAGTTTTGTAGCACTTAAGGCTTCCTTCTGCTGACCAGCTTTTTGAAGATGCTGATTTTATTTTCCAGCAGGATTTGGCACCTGCCCACACTGCCAAAAGTACCAAAAGTTGGTTATTAAATGATGTGTTGGTATGCTTGACTGGCCAGCAAACTCACCAGACCTGAAACTCATTGAGAATCTATGGGCTATTGTCAAGAGGAAAATGAAAAACAAGAGACCAAAAAACTTAGATGAGCTGAAGGCTACTGTCAAAGAAACCTGGACTTCCCATACCACCTCAGCAGTGCCACAAATTGATCACATCCATGCCACCAGTGCAATCAGTGTTTTAAGTGTATTTTTTCAATGTACTGTTTAATGATGGCTCATTCATGAAGAAAATCCCTTGACCCCAACTAATGGCATAACAGTGAAACTGCACTGACAGATCAGACAGTTTTTAACAAGAGCCCAATATTTTAGTAAGTTTTGATGCAATGCCTTTGATGTGACTTTAGCGAATAGAATGATAATATAAAGAAGTAAAAATATTATAGAATTGGTGGCTTATTGATAGTCCCAAGCAGAGGGGGAATGGGGTTGGATATGCTTTTAAATCATAAAACCAGGGCAAAACCTTAGTTTCATAAGTCCCCTGCATGCCACTGAATGCAAGTCATTTCAAGCCCCATCATCCTTTGTGAATGGCTTCAGAGAGCCGTGACCCTTGATGGAGTGACTTATCTGCAGACGTCTGCTCCACACACTGCTAAAGAAGGCCAGCATTTCGTACACCAGTACAGCTGTGTCCATCTGTTCATGGCTTTACATAGAGTGCTATTAACACTGGGTTGGACACACTTTTTCATTCAATAACTATTATTTTCTATTAGACTATGAAACTACGAAATAACACAAATGGACCAGTGGGAATTACGCTGAGACCACTATATTTCAGCTCAGCTGTAAAGGCAAACAGAACAAAACAAAGGTGAAACAAAACACAACAGAATAGCCTCACTGACCAGAGACTTTACATATGCGGTTTGGAAAATGAAATAAAATAAAATACATTTGCTGTGCATTAACTGCTCTGTACAAACGGGAAAGAGAAACGCAAAGACGCCATTCCTCTTTTATTTTCAAGCATTAGTGAAACATACTAAGTATCTGGTGAGCAAGGAGAAGCAAAAAAGACTGAAAAAAGGTCAGTCGCCTCATTTGCTACAATTAATGAAAATAATGAGTTCATCGTTGAGGTACCATAAACTACCAGTGATTGGAAGAATAGGGCTAACTAAGCCATTGTTATGTAAATGATTGCATTGCACAATGTGGAATTATGAAGGAAAAAGTGTAATTAGGATAAATTCTGTCTAAGAATTAAACCGAGAGAGAAAACCTAGAGAGCGAGACAGCTGGACTTGTGCAGGTACTCAAGCCCTTCATTTATTCCAGACCCAAGCCTACATAAATTAACTGATTGGTAATGAAAATGTCATCTCTCTCCTAAAGAAGTTCCCTCTCATTTACTATTCCTCAAATACATAATCTGCAGGCATTTGCATTAAGACCATGCATTTTAAAATACATTGCTGAGAAACACATGCATTAGAGTTTTGAATGTTGGAATAAACTAATCTCACTTTTAAAAAAAAATGCTGATCAAACCATAACCTCCCTCAGCTGAAAAAGGGCTTGCTGCATGACATATGACTGCAGAATGTGTGATGCTGCAATAGTTTGCATAACTCAAGCAGCTGTCTTTACCCTTCAACACACACTGAAGCATAGCCAACGGCTGACCTCAGCACTGTGCAGGTGTGTCCCACCTAACTGATGCAGCATTCAACACTAAAAGAAAAAAAATCCTCATTCCTGTTTCAGCCATGTAAAATAATTATGCAACTATATTATAAATATATTTATTCAGATGCACTCACCCAACAAAATCACCCCATTCATTCTATGATTCAGGCTTTTCAAAATATTTCCAATTTCCAAGTCATAAGAGTCTCTTTAGATATGCCTTGGATTTCTCCATCAGTGCATCGGAAGATTGAGGGTTTATTTTTTTTCACCTGGTGAAAATCCTACGTTTGATGACATTAAAGTAAAAGCACAACTTTCTTTATCAAACTGCATATTTTGAGGTACACTTCCCATAACACAAACTGTGGAGGATGAGGTACACGCAAAATATTAAAAACTATAAGCAATATTAATCAACCCTTAGCAAGCACAACTTCTTTCCTTTTTGCTAGTACTAGCATGACAGTGGCAAAAGGTTGTGATCTTTTAGAGAACTACATAGGTTCAGTGCTGATTAGGAGAACAAGAATTCACTGAAACTCTACTGATTCAGTGCCCCCTACTGGTGCTAATCCTGAAACTACCACCCCCTGTGTAGTTTCCTTTCATCAAAATGTCTGTTTAAATTAAATTTAATGTCATTTTTAAGTTCTAAATTGTCTTACTGAACACAACTGAAACAAATTACACATGAGGACATATGTGTGTGGGTGCTTAGCCTAGATATAAGCCCTGGGATGTGCTTGTGTCTTATTCCCACTGAAAAAAATCCCATCTAGGAAGATGGTTTCCTTGTTTTAATGAGACATAACTCGCGACATGCTTTTCTCTTGAAAAACAACAGCCAAGGCAAAAACATAAAAAGTCACTTAACATTAGCTATAAAAGCTATGTCGCTAAGCTGGGATTCTTGCGTGTGACTTCATGGAACAACACAAACTGTTCTCTGTCACAGCAGGAGGTTCATTATGGCCCCCCACGGGCCGTCCGTTCTGACAAACACGTGTGCGCACACCCTCTCTTTCAATGACAGGTTGACGCCTCGCAGTCATTATAAAACAGCTCTTCTGGTCTGTCTGGTTTGTGCTGTTGTCTCTGCAGCACGTGTCAGATGCCATGCACGTCTCAACAATATGGAAGTCCTGATGGCTCAGAGCCACTGTGAGTTTCAGGCCAACTGGTGGAAATGTCACATTGTCTATCGTACTGCATTTTATCCTAGTCAGTCATGCGTTTAATTTGCTCTGCTGACTTAAAGGACATCTCTGGATTTTCAACCAGCTTTGTGTTGTTTTTATGTCAATTATGTAAATAAACAGTGTGTCCTCTTTATCCAGGTTACCTATGACCCAATCTCTCTGTTTATTTGTCTTTATTTATTAATTTATTATCTTTTTTTTTGTCAATATCGCTCACCCCTAGTGGTTCTTTTGCTAACCGTGTTCAAACAAGCTGTGAAGCACTTGCATTGTTTGGCCTCAGTTGGTGCAGAAACAGAGGACTGTAGGCAGTTTGACAACAGACTAAAATAATAATGTCTTCCCTTCATAACTAATAATTCAGGAATGCGTCTCCTCCTTGTACTGTACATGTCAAGCTTGGCAAACAACTCGCACAAGCGTTGATTTGCTTATGTATTAGACTGGTTAGACTGTGAAAATAGGATAAAAAGGCAGTGAAATCAGTTCTCAGGTAAACATTTACTTTGATAAACATCACACAGGTGATTTAATGTCATTTTAGGTATAATAAAAATTAATATCAGGTAATGCATCAGTGTTTAAAGTCATTGCTGGGAGTCCAGTATAACTTACAATTTCAAAGTAATATTTTTTTCAGCCATAATCTCTATTAGGGCTGAACGGCCATTCACTAAAATAATTGGTCATCATCGTATACTAAACCTTACAATTATCTGCTGAATAGGTGTCTAAAGTGCCACAGAAGCGTCAAAATGGGTCCGAGAACCTGTGACAGATGCCACCTGGCTACACGGTTTACTTTGAAGTGCCATGGAGATTGTAAGGGAAAAATGAAGCATGAAAGTTTTCTCTGAGTGCCTGTTCTTTGAGTATGTGCTTAGTTCTAATACATCCTACTTTATGCACTGGCTCTAACATCTTTCTGAAAGCTTTTCTTTAGTCAGCCTCAGTTTGTTCCACACTGCTTATCAGAGCTTTCAGACTGTGCTGTACGTTTGCATTATGACGTTAACAGAAATCCTTTTAGAAGAATCTGTCTGCATATTCAGAATGGAAATTAGAAAGTAAGAGAGCTCAGAGGCTCAAGCCTAATAGTTCCAGCAGAACCTAATTATCTTAACTTGACAAAAACAACATACTGTTATTGAACAAACGCTTTCAAAATTCCTAAACCCAAACCAATATTTGGAACTCATCCTAGACCTTTTGAACTACAAACTTTCAGCTCAACTTAGTATACTGTATTTATTTTATTTTTTTAACTGATGAAGTTTAAGGCTTTCCTGACCTGCACTGTAAAAAAATATTTCGCAAAGTATTAAATAAATATTATTATAAATATAAAATAAATATTATTGGACTTGTTTCACAAAAAATACTATTCAATCTTTCTACTTAAAATTTTAAATTTAATTCAGTGTATTACTGTACTTTCACAATTATTTGTGAAATGTATGCAATCTCTGATTAAAAGAATTTCCACACCAATGTTTCAGTGTGTAGGGTTAAAGTTTTGTGAAAAACTTAAAAAATTATGTATGGTAATTGAATTAAAGCTGGAATAATATGTAAACATTAATATATATATGTATATATATATATATATATATATATATATATATATATATATATATATATATATATATATATATATATATATATATATATATATATATATGAAGAGTTCAGATGCAAAACCCTCTAAATGCCATCTGAAATTTTCATCTAAAATTGGGATTTTTATCAGGCTCCTATATTTATCTTCAGTTATTTCACTTTAATAGTCTGGCAAAGGACCTGCACATTGCCATTAAAGTAAAATGACTCAACCTAAGCATAGGAGCTTGATAAAAATCCTAATTTTAGATGCAAATTTCAAATGGCATTTAGAGGCTTTTGCATCTGAACTCTTCATATATATATATAGGGATTCTCCTTAGTTGTCAGTTATAATCATCACCATTAAAATACATAAACATTTGAAATATATCAGTCTGTGTGTAATGAATGAATATAATAAAGAAGTTTCACATTTTAAACGGAATTAGTGAAATAAATCAACTTTTTGATGATATTCTAATTATATGACCAGCACCTGTATACATACACATATAAAATCTGCATCTGAATTTGCATAAAGATTCATTCACACAGACTGTTTAATGCAGGACATGAATCCATTTAATCTGCATTTACAAAATCAAAGAATGCTTTGATGTTTTAAAATAAAATGTTGAATAATGATATTTGAAACGATAGTGAAGTGACATTCAGCCAAGTATGGTGACCCATACTCAGAATTTGTGTTCTGCATTTAACCCATCCGAAATGCACACACACAGAGCAGTGAACACACACACACACACTGTGAGCACACACCCGGAGCAGTGGGCAGCCATTTATGCTGCGGCGCCCGGGGAGCAGTTTGGGGGTTCGATGCCTTGCTCAAGGGCACCTAAGTCATGGTATTGAAGGTGGAGAGAGAGCTGTTCATGCACTCCCCCCACCCACAATTCCGTCCGGCCCGAGACTAGAACTCACAACCCTTCGATTGGGAGTCCAACCCTCAAACCATTAGGCCACGACTTCCCATGATTTGGTGGGGAAAAAAGTTACATATATTTATATATAAATCTAAAATCACCTGTAAGCGGTGGTAAATCATTGCATGAGTAAGTCATTGAATCATTCATTCAACCGATTTGTTCAAA
Source organism: Carassius auratus (assembly GCF_003368295.1). Taxonomy (NCBI): domain Eukaryota; kingdom Metazoa; phylum Chordata; class Actinopteri; order Cypriniformes; family Cyprinidae; genus Carassius; species Carassius auratus. Next base: position 18,174,033 of record NC_039255.1, on the reverse strand, counting down.
CAGCTGATTGATTCTTTAACAAAACACCATCATGTGCAGCTCAGAGACGCAAAACTGTTCTGCTGTGGCTTTGTTTGGAACTATTTTCGTTGTTGAAATGCAGCAAAAATAAAAACTGCTGTATCTAAAATGTAAGTCACTTAATATTAACTTTTTGTTTATTGAGCTGTTCATCAAATTGAAAATCACATCAGGGAGAAAAGCCCTCTGCCATGGCAGATTTGAGCAGTGCACTAGGGGTGGCACGGTTCAACTTTTTCACAGTTCGGTTTGTTTTCACGATTTTAGAGTCATGGTTTCCGGTTCAGTTCGGCATGTTTATGGAAAAACTACTTTCTATTAATAATTTAAAAATAAGAAGATTCTATCCAACTACAAGCAACAGCACAAATAAATACAACAGAGGAAAGATACAAAAAAGAAACAGTGATTTTCAGTGTTTTTTTTCTCCGCTGCACATGCATCAACAGAAGCATATATTAGCTGAACCCTGTTTGTTTTACGTGTTATTTATAGCAAACCATATCACAGGTGCTTTGTCAGATTTAAGTTGAACCGCGGTCCCAGCACGTGCCGAACTATGTGTGGTTAACCGAACGGTTCGTTTTTTTTTTCTGCGAACCGTGCCACCCCTACAGTGCACGTTCCAAGAAGTTTGAATTGCAGTGCGCACATGTCGTCCAGGGAGGGCTTTATACACAGAGAGTGGATCCTCAAACAGTGAAGATGATTTGGCGAAGCTGATATCATCCTCTTTACTACAGAGGAGAATGCCCATTGCCTGTTATTCTTCTCACTAAAGACCGCCCCTTGGAAGGACACACACACTGTGGGATCTGCATGTATGGCAAGTTAGCCCATATCTCTACAGTGAAGCATGGCTCTTTTAGTAAGCATACAAATATTAGCAACTACCTAGCAACACCTTGGCATTGACCCAAACACAAGGAAAAGGTGCAGCACAAGTACCACATTTTCTTCATAATAAATTTTAGACGGTTCTATCCACTTGTTAATGTAAGAGAAAGAAAGCAGTTTTATTATTCCGGTGAACCATCTTCAAAAGAATGTGTATGTGGCCATCTCCAAGATTATCTGACGGATAAGTCTCCATTTGGAACTGGTTGCCATGGCAATTCAGTCCTCCACTGCAATGCATTATTCTAGCACCTAAATTGATACATTTCCATTTCTAAAATGATATTTTGAAACATTCATACTTCTCAGGCCAGGCAGCAGCTTTGTCCATTACTGCATTTATCTGCAGAGTGGACTGTAACATCCTGATTGCTGTCATTTCTCATGTGGAGAACTTGCAGCATGAACATCACAGCCCCATCAACACAATTTAGCAGACACACAAACCCTTCATTTCTACAGCTGAAGTCGCCTCTATTTTCCAACCATCTGACTTGACTCTTTCATGTAACGCACACTTTTCACCATCCAATCAGTTCCCAATGACTCAAATCAAGTACCATAAATTTGGTTAACTGGACATCCTGTTTCACTCTGAAGCAATTGTAACTGGGGAAAATATAACATTATTCGCTATTAACTAGTTGCTTATTTCATGCATATTATTTGCAAACTGGCAGTTTACTATTCTAGAGCCTATGTAGAGTTGTGGTCAGAATTGTTGGTACCCTTGGTCAATACGATATAATAAGGCTGTGAAAATAAATTTGCATTGTTAAACTTATTGATCTTTTATTTTACAACTGAACAAAAATCTAAACTTTCATTGAAGAATAAGAATGAAAAATGGGGGGGGGGGGGTTCTCATTATGAAATATATTGTTTTCATTAGGGCTGGACGTTATGGGCAAGATTTATATCACGATATGTTTTTTAATTTCGGTCATGTACGATATAATTCCGATATCAATATGAACACTATTAAAAAACCCTCGTAAAAACACCCAAAATAGATGTCTGTGCATACAAACTTATGAAAAATAAATTTGACAAGTCTATCCAGGTCAAAGCAGCTACGCTTATGAACACTTCTTTATCAGATCAAATGAAAATGCCATCGAAACTTTTCTGAATGAAGCCGGTTCCCTTCAGATATACATTCATATAAAACACAATCGTATTTCGATTTTGAAACGTGCAGTGCTCATGTTTATTCAATAAATTCAAATGCCACAAATAAATCAATGTATAGGATATACTGGTAATGTATATCAAAATATCAGAAATGTGTTTAAATCATATCACATATTTCACATATTGAAATAAATAATATTGATATTGAATTATTGTCCAGAACTAGTTTTCTCTAACACATGTTGGCCATAATTAATGGCACCCTTAGAAATTCATACGAGTATGATATATCTGTAGAACATCTCAATTCATAATTACAATTTTGTAGCACAGCAGGATGATTATGAACATGAATTTATCCAGCCATTGCTTCCTGTTTCACAGGAATATAAATATAGGTGAAAACAAAGGCCAAATTCCCAAAATCATACATCACTATGAGTAAAACCAAATATTTTAGTTCTGATGTGCAGCAACAGATAATTGAGCATCACAAATTATAAAGTGGCTTTACAAAAAGAGCTAGAGCATTGAAAATTCCCGTTTCCACAATCAGGGCAATAATTAAGAAATTCCAATCAACTAAAGATGTAACAAATCTTAGTTAAAAAAGCGTTAATTTCTTAAAAAATAATAACAATTTAACTGACCCCAAACTTTTGAACTGTAGTGTATATGCATACAGAATTGTAATTGGTCTTCCTTCCTACATTTATTTGCATATTCATTTCAGATTGGTATTGTTCTATTCATACTTGTGACTACGTGTTGATTTTTTAACAAAGCTGATTGAAAAGAAGATGCAATTCAAATAACACACAAGTCAACACTAAAAACATAAGCTTACAGCACATTATTCTTTTGTTGCCAAGCAAGCAGCGCTATTTCCACCAGGGAATGCAAATTTAGATTTAAAATGACATGAATATAACAACCAAGTTAGAGCAAATAGAAATCTGAAACAAAGACATTCCCTTCTAGTCCTGCAACAAACCTACGATCAGAACATGACCAGAACACAGATCAATGTTTGACTGCCATCCATCATTTCCCAGCCTGTTTTCTAACCCAGCATCACGTCCGGACTGGAGTGTATAAATAGCAAACCATTGTGAAGCATTTCAGCATCAGAGATGTGATGAGACAAAGATAGCTTGATTTCACAAGAGTTTCAAAGTAACAAAGAACAGGCAGATTGGTTCAATTACAGAATAAAGCATTTCCTGATCAATTCAGTTCACAGAAACTACTTGCAGTCTAAAATGTTGTGATGTGGATAAATAAGCAGCTAATGACAAATAACTGTTCTTTAAGCTTAAAAGAGAGAATGGACAAGTAATCATCATCTAAGCATCTTATTATGGACGTCATATTAAAAGTTGAAGATTAAAATAGGTCTGTCATGCAGTGGGGTTAGACAAGAGTTTGGTGGGAGTGATATCTGTGTTTGTGAATAGTTAACACTGCAACATTTACATATGCAAAGCTCCTAAATGACCCTAATGTTCTCAATTAGATAGAATAATCATAGTTATATGCTAGGAGAATGATGGACCTCTGAGGCACACTCTCTAAGAGGCCAGCGTTTGAAGATGGCAGGGAGGCAGGGGGCATCTAAAAGCATCTTCTTCTTCCCCTGTCTTGGCAGAGCCCCGATTAAAAAGCGTTCAGGAACACAGCAATTGATTTCAGAGTGAGCGAATCAGCTGGGTCGTGGGAGTCTAAAAAACGCCAATCAACGTGTCACTGTTAATTAGGCGCCACTCGGAGATGGCCGTGAAACTCTGCTTCTTTCGCAGGGTGAAGAAGAAAGCACAAAAAGAGCCAGAGCTGGAGGGCTGCCTGAGCTCATGCGTGTTTTTTCTCCCGAGAGACAGAGGACAGGGCTGAAGGTCTTATCTCAGCCTCTCGCATCAGCTGGAACAGGACCGAGCTAGTCTCAGCATCAAAAGGCAAACCCAAGGATGGCAAAAAGTTCACTGAAATCTGACTTTAAGACTTTAGGCAACTTTTAGGAGTAAAGACACAGGTTTCTTCATCAGTTCGTCAGGCAATGAAGTTTAGGATGCATAATATATGGAAGCCAAGTGGTCTTTGTGTTTTGTAGTTTTAGAATCATTCACTCACTCTCATACAGTTTTAAACCTGAGACCTGAATTTCTTTCTTCTGTTAAACATAAAAGCTATTTTGAAGAATGTGGGTAAGTACTATTAGTTGGCTGTCACGGACATGCTTAAAATACAGGTATACATCCGCTTTCTCTCAACTGTTTACTTTCACTTTAGACATAACCAACTGTGTTGTGTGTGTAAACCTTCTGTGTTTTTGGCAGTATTTTGAGCTGTACATGCTCAGAAAAAGAGAATGTCAGAACTGCAAGTAAATTAAGTGTTTAACTGGTAAGGCTTTAATGCTCATGCAAATAATGTACTTTTGGGATTGCGAATAAGTGCAGTGTCCTGTGAGTGTAACTCTACTGCTGAGTTAACATTTGATGTGAATCTTTGTCCCGTTGTACAGTATATTGAGATGGAGGCAAAATCTACAGGGTACAACGCACATGTGGTTTATTTCAGAAACCTCTGCTGTCTTGCTGCCTCGGTGATGTCATCAACTAGACCGGGCCTGACAACACAGATGAAACGAAAGCTTGTGATCCTATATGACTGGCAGGCTATTTCTCACACATGATGAAAACTATATGCCATCTTTTCACAAAATTCTCACTTTTAGAGTTGCAAGACCTTCACCTAATGCAGGATGAAAGGCTAAACTACCAATTTCTGATATAAACCTTTAATGCAACATATATTTAAAGGAATTCTGTTGTGTTAATTAACTGCCAAAAGGTTTGGAAAAAACTACACTTCACTACAAGATAATTGTATTTTTCATAGTGCTGTCAATTGATTTTAAAAGAATTAACTAATTAAATCGCACGGTTTCTGAAATTTACGCTATTGAATCCCACAACATTAAAGTTTTCAAATATACTTTTATAATTGCAAAAATTTCCCATTCAATCTGCAAATGAATGTAGAAACCACTTAAAGACACTAACATTTTTTGACTTAAGGCAAGTATCACTGATACCTTTAGTACTAATGACTCAAGGAAATTGTTTTTTTCTCCCTCATATTTAACCATTGACTAAAACCATTCAACATTAGTCTACAGAATAATTGAGAGCTATCAATTTTAAAGGGCCATGAACTGAGAAATCAAAAATCCATTGATCTTTTGACAGGGAAGAGGTCATTGTTCTATAAAAACATTCTGTAAGTTTCAGAACTCAAAACATAGTAATTAGTCTTACATTGGAGCCAATCTGCCAAAATGTCAGATTGTATAATGTGCCACTTTATTTTGTAATAGAGCAGGTAAACCCTACCATCACAGAAGATCATCAACGCCTGCTTCTACATCACTGCCTGTTTAGCTCCGCCCACTGATTTGTGCACATAGTGTAAATAACGAGAGGCAAACGCAGGACTACACAGAAATCAAAATATAAAGATGCTCTGAAGATAACAAAATGCTGTTTAGTGCCAAGTTGAATAAAAACACATTCTTTGCATCGCCTTCCTTCTGATCTCAACATTAGGTAAAAAGTGACCAGTGGATAAATTTAATTTTGAATGCAGTTCCAGAATGCATCAGTAAAAGTTTGGTTGTTTGTTCACTTCATTTTACAGCTTCATTTACAAACAAGGCACAATTTAACGCAGGATTTTCAGAGAGATTGAAACTATATTGGATCCCAGTAATGTCGCACCACAAAAGTGAGAGCAACTGTTTTTATTACGTGAAAAATCTTGATAACATTATAAGTGGACCTCAGAGAACAGCACAAAATAAAATAAAAAAGGCAGTTCATGACCCCTTTTGGGGACATTTATAAGACTTTAAAAAATAACAACTTCTAATTTAAATGAACTTAAAACAATCCTGACATAAACACATTATAATAAAGTCACATTTAGCTACTTGTGCCTTTAAATAAATTAAATAAATCCCTCTCAATGTTAAAAAGTCTGTTACAGCCTTGCATTAAATTAATTAAGACTGAAAGTAAATACATTTATGTTGCAAAATATTTCTTTTTAAAATAAATGCTTTTGATTAATAAATGTTTTTGAACATTCTGGTCATCAGAGATTTATGTAAAATAATTTACACAAAAATATTAAGCAACAAAACTGTTTTCAACATTTATAATAAAAACTGAGCAGCAAAAAAACATATTATGAAATTCAGCTTTACAAATCACAGGAATAAATTAAATGTAAAAATATACTAAAATAGAAAATTATTTTAAATTGTAATTATGTTTTGCAATATTACTCTTTTCATACTTTTGTTTAAATAAATGCAGGCTTGGTTAACTCACTAAACTTTTTTCATTAACTCATTAAAACATTTTACCGACTACAAAACTTTAAGGGGTACAGTTCACTTTTAAATTATATAAATAGTTTAATCTACTGAAAAATTGACAATTTATCCAGTATTTTTATTTCATGCTAATGCCAAACACTGTTGAAATCAGTTTGAGTCTAGTCTCCAATCCAGTACAACAAAAGCACTATTTGCACAATGCAGGACGATGAAGCCTATGTAGGGCCTTCTAAAACGTTCAAGTATGAGGTTTCAGTTCGGTTAGCTAACTGGGTTTTGGAATATATCAAATTTAGTTTCCTGAAGACTAGTTTAACTTTCTAATAAACACAGGGCATCATCTAGATGACTGCATATAGTTAGCGCACCGACTGTGCTTTCATCCACCGACAGTAGTTTACCCAGTTCAAATGCTCCCTAGGTTAAGAAAATATTGTGTAAGCACTGCCTCCACCTGTTGTCATCTAAGGCAGCATCTGTGTAGCATCTGAAGGTTTCCCTGGAATTTTCTGAAGAATATAAACTATAAGGGTGCATTCAGCTTGTCAGTTTCTCTCAAAGCCGTTCACAATGAGGACTTGATGATGAGAAGGAGCTCACAATCTGTTGCTGGCAAATGAGAAGTGGGTCATTTTAGCTTACAATAATCTTAATCTCTCAAAACAAATCAAGTGAAGGCTGGAATGGTACAGCAGTGTGGGTAAAAATCAATTAATATTTTTTTTTTCATTCAATTAAATGGTTAGAAATAAACACATTTTTTATTCTAGCCATGGTATTGTGGGTAGTGCACATTGATTACACATGAAAGAGTGTTTGTTTTATGGACAAACAAGCAAAATCATGATACTGTACCCTTTGAATTATAATATACAGTATACAGATCATTTTCCAATACCGATATATGGTGCAATGCAATTTTCTTTCCCTGAAAATTCCAGCCCAGGAAGTTAGGGTGCCTGTATATTTTCCATATGCCACCAATAAAGTTTAAAAGTCTTAGTTAAGTCTTCTTTGTTATTCTGAAACCTCAAACTAAAATGACATTAGACAGTCATTTATATAGGAGAAACTATGCATTGCACTCAAGCATGCAGTCCACTTAATGCAAAAGAAACTTACAGATTTGACAGTGTACTCCGCAGCAACATTATACACCACACTCTGAGCAATGCTGATATCACTGCAAATGTCAAACACTGACACAAACAAGTTGCTCTGGCAGTCACACGGCACCTTGGTCTCTCTCGAGGAGATTAGAGTGTTGAGGAAGCTTAAAAGCGTCCTACAAAGATAGTGCTGGCATTAAAATCCTGTTGCTCCTCAGTAAACATTCCCCCCCAAGCTTCCTGGTGGCTTCAAGTTATTTTACAGAGCTGTGAGGCTCTCATCCTTATTAGCATATTACTAACATTCAAAAAGCCCAAAGCAGGGCATTCTAGGGAAGACAGATTTGAACAATATGGCCTTGTTAACGTTTGGCCAGTTTCCCTGCCCTCCGGTTTACAAAGCGCTTTTTCACAATATACAGACTTACAGAACAGCCAAATTTACATTTTTCACAGATAAATACAGTTGTTTGTATTCATGCCAAAGTGGCAGTTCAATTTCTGTCTCCTTCTGTTCACGTCTGTCAGTTCGTGAAGTCAAGGCTCATTCTCTCTGCATTATTTGAGAGATTATTTCCACACAGCAGCTGCTCATGAAAGCGTCATGCTGTTCGACAAACAGATTTCAAGAAGACGTTGTGTCCAGAGGTCAGCGTTTGATCACAAAGCTAGAAACCACTCCTCGCTTTAAAACGTTTTTCACATATCTCCTCTCTATTTTTATATATATATATTAAATAGAAAAAAATCTCTTTTACTGTATTTCTGATCAAATAATTGCAGCCTTGGTGAGCATAAGAGATTTCTTTCAAAAACATTAAAACACCTTACTAACCCCAAACTTTTAAACGACAGTATTCCTTCTTCAGATAAATAAAAATAATATTCTGCAACAATGCACATGCAGTTAGTGGACATGCTTTGACATGCTGTGGTGTGGTGCTGAAAAATATATTATCAATAAAATAAAATAAATAAATAAAAAGTAATCATGCCATTTCAAATCTGTATGACTTAGGCCTATATTTTCCTGTTTGTATACAAATGGAGATAAATGTCTTCCCAATACAATTGAAGTCAGTGTCCGGATTTTGGACTCTATTTAGTTCAAAAACAGTTGAAACATCATTAAATATATATATTTGTTTACTTTTCACTTTTGCTATTCCTTCAAGTGTGGGTAACCAAAGTTTGAGTCTGGATCCCAAAAGGTCTGTAGAGTCAATCCAGGCCTGTTAACAGTGTATTAGTGGCACTGGGATATACTGCTGCCTGATGATATTCATTTTAACAAGATGGTGGTAGATTTTGGCAGTCACTGTCACAGACACTTAGATTTCATTTAAAGGTGCCATCTGTAATGTTTGGCAAAAAAAATCAAGTCATACTCCACATTCCATACCAGATGGGGGCAGTATGGCTCAATAAAGTGAATTGGTCTACTCTAGATTAACAAACGAGAAACGGCATAGTCTCTATGCTCCGCCTCTACTTTCACAACAACCCTACAGCCATAGCCGAAGCCTAAGAGGACGTTTTGCCTCCAGAGGAACGTTGGGTGATGTCAAGTGATATTGAAACATGACATCTTCAAGCTACTCCCCTTCACCTTTACCAGTCAATATATTCCTATTCGTTTTGTTCATATCACATTTTGAGTTGTATATACACATTATTTGAATTAAATTAATTTGACAGACAGCATTCTGTCAACATCATTGGTAAACATAAGACAGCTGATCAAAGCTAGCGCCAACCAACGTAACCAGAGCTGCCAACTCTCAAGCATTCACTGTGAGACACACGCAATTGACTCTTTTCACACGCTTTCACACCACACATCAATTTTCTCACGCACAGAAAAACCACGAAGCAAAGAGGACACGGAGACCAACAGACTAGACAGAGCAGGTTAGTTATGAAATAAAACAATGGGTAAATTATAGATAGCTAATTATCAAACGCAGCTACGATTAGCCATCGCTAACGTTAGCACGTTTATCGAACAGCCTTCGATAGATTTCTATGTTATAACTTCCCGAAAACAAATAAGTAACACAAACATATAAAACAAACTTCTAGCGAAATACTAACAGCATCTAACGTTAGCTTACCAATCCAAAAGAAATGTTGCAAGTTCGGAGTCAAACTTCATTTCTTTCAGGTCCATCAGTTTTCTCCAGCGATTGAAAGCAGTGCTGATGTTTACTCTGGTTTGGCTCCTTTTCTTATAGGATTTGATTTGTGTTTCCGATCGCAGTTGTTTCCCTGTAGCGGGTGACACTCTCTTCCCTGAACTGAAATGAAGTAGTGGGCTGTACTTTCCACACGAATGACATCAGGTTCAAGTACACGCCCACAAGCCGTGCGAGTTATTCGTGTATTGCAGGTTGGCTGGTGGTTATGTTGCCCGCATACCGCCTCCCATGGCCGAAACTGGTATTACGACACCTGTCGGGCCGGGGCTAGTAATGCTAATGCTAATTAAGGTTGATATCTCTGCAGCACTATAACTTGCCATTTTTTTAATGACATCATCGCCCTTATTTCTTCTCATTCTTTTGATGCGTGTAGGTCATGTTATGGATATTTTTACCTAAATTTTTGCATATGGCACCTTTAAAAGATCAATTTGACACTGATATGAGTTTATCAGGTTTGTACAAGCAAAACAATACAAAGAAATATCACCGTGACATGTACCTGAGAGTTCTGCCACTTGTTCATTTCAGAGCATTCAATAGCACTGCATCCGCAATGGGAGCTGGCGCTGAATCTAAAGCAGTGGGAATGAGGGTTTCTTTCCACAGAGACACAGAGGAGGAGTTGTCTGCTGCTGGCAGATGGGCTGTGCTTTCTTTGCCTAAAGGCGATACGCCCCCCGGCTGATCTGTATGCTGAGTGAGAGGTAAACGATACTGTCCTCAGTCTGTACCAAACACAAGCTCCAGGTGTTAAGAGTAAAGAGTCTCTCTAGACTCCAAGAGATTCAGTGTGGAGCTCAATCATAGGAAACCACTAACGAAGGAATTATAGGCAAGAAAATTTACGAAAAATGTCCTCAAAACTGATGAAAAACAGAGTTTGTGTTTGAGCATAAAAGGGTCATACTAAACGCAGCATAATCCACTGATGGAGCTTTGAAGGATTGTGGTCATTAAATTCCTGCAGGGTTTGATTATCGTGACTCGGTGACTAATATTCATGGCCCATCACCCATCTATGCATCTCTGACCAATCAACATCAATCAAAAGAGCCTCATTAATTACACTGAGTGCCATCACTGATGTAGGGTGAGTCTCACGGAGCCTGTCAGGAACATGAATGTCATATTTTAGCACAAAATCAAAAGAAAGAAATACAAAATGAAACCAGCTTTGCAATGTAACATCACTTACATGACAATTAAGCCCATTGCCCCCAATATATATATATATATATATATATATATATAAAAATCACTTTTGTCATTCAGGCAGAAACTTGTCAACAAGTCAAGTCAACAAATCGAACTGACAGACAGCTAAGTCCAGCTATATGACCATCAATATCTCCACGATGAGCTTGATACACAAACCACTATCCATGGACAGACACAGAGTACACAAGACTGAAATTCTATAAAAAAGTTCAGCCACCAAACAGTAGAAATGTAAACATGCAGAGCCTTTGATTAAGAGTGATTCTTAGAAAATAGTTTGGAAACGATGATTGACATGCCGACATTTAGGATTTAACAGACTTCCTGCTACTTGAGCCAACAAAAGGGGGAAAAGCAGCTTGTCTCCTGTTTCCTGCCCGGCTCTGACAAACAACCAAACAGCTGATGGAAATACCCAGCCTCAGGCCACCAATGAAACAACACTCATTAGTGTCACCGTCCAGTCTTCCTCAAACAGAGTGCCGGACTACAAGAGGACAAAAGAGCCCGGCTAAAGAGCTGCACAAGCTGAAAACTGATGAGGGTGAATATTAAGATTCCTTTGGGCCTAAGTGTTTATGAATCAGACTTCCGAGAAAAGAATAAGGCAGATGATAAATCATGGGTCACAAGGCTAGACAACATCTGACACCACAGCTTCCCACCTGTGAAACACAGTCTCAACCTATGATACCAAAACTCTCACTTGCACAAAGTCTTATCATATCCACATGCATTTTGGGTAGAAAAGATATCTCTTTAAAGGAATCATATCATTAGAAATTAATTTGTTCATTCATCTTCTGTAAATTCAATATATTTCACTATCATTTAAAAGTTAGTGTCAGTATAATCCTTTTTTTTCAAAGAAATGAATACTTCAGTAAAGACATTTACAATGCTACAAAAATGTATATTTCAAACAAATACTGTTCTTTTGAATTTTCCATTCATCTATATGAATGTATAACAGTTTCCTCAAAATTATTAAATTTGAAATTCGAAAGCATTATGAACTTATGAAAAATGAGACTTAAAAAAATAAATTAAAAAAAGATTTTTTTTTTTTTTCACAATAGAATATAGATAACATCAAATGTTGAAAGTGAGAGATGATGATTTATTCAAAATAAGACCAGGATTGTAAATTAAATGAAGAGTCATTTGAAGAGACCTCATGCTGAGTAAACGTAAACAATTCTTAAAGGCACAGCGTCCCAAATATTTCCTAAGTGTTTGAGAAAAGCTTAAAATGTTAATGAAACCAAAATCATGACCGTGACTAACATAATAAGAGAATAAAAAAACACATTTTAACAGTCAACACAAAGGCCACAGGCACCATGATTAAAATCACACTTTGTTTTATAGTTCTCCTCGCTCATAACATTTCACACAGTCATTCCTGCCTGCATCACTTACTGGAAACCAGCCCCCCCTTCCCCACAAGCACCCACTCTTGTGTATGTGTGATTTCCTCTACTTCGCCTACTTCCTTTATCGTAATCCGTGCAGTTTTCATAATTTGCAGGGTTCCTTGAAAGCATATAATATAAACAGTACTTGAAACTGAGTTCACAGAACAGCTGAGGAACAAACAAGCTTTTCCAGCCCAGACAGAGGAATATGTGTGTGTACAAGGTTTGTCTCTAAAATCCTAGAGACTCTGAGAGGGCAAACAAATGTTCAGAACTGTAAAAACAGGATACTGTCTTTCAGTAGGAATGAGGATGAAGGTATAGCAAGGGTCACAGATTATAGTACTGTGTCTATCAGGTGGAAGACGAACCTGTTTATCCTTTTCCTTTGCCTTCCCGCTGCTGGACACCCAGGAGGAAGTGACATCACGAGGGATGACAGAGATTTGGTGCAATGGCATGTTCATCCCCGCAGTTCAGTGGAGCTCACACTCTCTGAAGCTGAAGCCTGTCCACCAGCACTGGCATGATGGAAAGAACCACTAATCCAAATCTGACAGAGAGACAAAAAAATTAATGCTTCAAAAAATATGATCATCCATCATTTTATTCATTCCTACTGCCATAGTGAACAGAATATGCATACAAAAATATATTTTAAATCAACTGCCAATAACTGCTTTTTGTGGATGGTGATGTATGGCTCGGCGATAAAATGGTAATCATCGCAAAACACTTGTGTGCAACTATACAGTAAGTAGGCTTTTTAATCTACAAATCACCATCCTTTACCATGGATTTACTGTAGTAACACTACTGCACCATCGTATTGTGGCAGAAATGTGGGATATTCAGATTGAATTTTATTATATTATTAATGTAGACGTATTAAATATATGAAAGGAGTAGCTATAACATTGTGCATTTATACTAAATGTATTCAGACCACTGTTTTTCTAACAAGTACATCATATAGTTAAATTTTTTACCATGCTACTGATGTGCTATATGTGTGGTTTTAAATTTGCTTATCATGATCCAAATGCATGCCACTATGGAAGACCAATAGTTAATTTTAATAAAAATTAAACAGACATAATAATTAATCATTACCATATAAAAAAGAGGTTGTTTCAAACAGATGTTACTGTTTTGATAAAGAACATCTGCATTCTAATTCAAGCTACTTTGTCAACTCAAGCTACTGTCAAATATGCAACTCTGAGAGAAACAAAATTTGTAATATTAATAATTATATTAGCAATGCAAACTGCTCTGAAGATACAGTACATTTCAGAATCAGGCAACACAAATTTTTATACAATTTTTTTATACAATATCACTCATTAGAACATGCAGAAATAAAAAAAATCATTTTTTATTATTATTATTATTATCAAGATATCTATTTTAAGGAAAAAAGAACTGGAAGTGTAAAGAATTCAAAAACGTGGCGTGTTCGTCATGTTCTGACCATAAAGAATAGTTTTACCACAATTAATAAAGAAATAAAAGATATTAAATTATTTTGATAATTTACGATATTGACTGATATGAAAGAAAAATTATCAAGTGTAGTCAATTTTAGCCATAAAGCCCAGCCCTAGTGTGATTATAACTGAGCCAGGTAAACAGCGCTGACTTTTCTTATTTAAACACTCGTTCAAGATCAAGCATATTTCAACATATTTTTCAAATGAATATCTATATAAATTTGCAGCCTTTTGTCACCAACCTGGAATACTCTGACAAATCCAGTGACTATCCAATGAATTAATTAATTAATTAACTGATAAATATATAGATACATACATACATAAAGCCCTTTACTCCTGTTGCCAATTCAGCAAATTTCAGTTTTTTGCACCATAAGAATCAGATGGCAAATTAAATGAAATAATAGAAGGATAAAAATGTTCAGAAAATCTGTTAACGAGAATCTTGTTTTAAGACCAACAAGGATGTTGATCAGGAAAACATCCCACACGGTGAAATCGCGGTAAGTTTTTACAAACACTCCAGCATTTTAATTGAACTACAAAAACATCGAGTCTCACGCAGCGAGTGAGGAAATGAGAAGCAGCAGTAGAAGTTAATTCACCAATTACAAACCGACTCCCATATTCTCCATAATGAAATGCATTCTTTGAAGGAGAACAATGAGCCCAAAACATGCTGAGACAATGCAAAGTCTGCTTACAAACAGGCCGTTAACTATCAGCATCTGCTGCAAACATAACGGCAGTTATAATTCTCTCCATTTAGTGACCATGTCAACGGCCGTGTTGTGTGTAAGACTTTGCATCTAGTATTGCCACAGTGACCACCAGCATCGTGACAAAATTCACCAGTTTGGCACTGCAAACTGAAGATTATGCACCGTCTGCTGGTGCAAGTGACTTGATTAACAGACACACAAAACTGCAGAATGACAAACTGTTGGACACTGAAGGGAGCTACTGACAATACTGAATATCTCAGCACTGTTTCAAACCAACAGTGCAGTCCAAAAGCTCGAGTACACGCTTTTTGTAAATATTTGTTTTTTTTTTGTCTGTTTTGATTTTTTATTATTTTTTAACAAATAGAATTTTTGAGAATACTGTTTAAAAATGTAATATAAAAATATACATATTTATTTTAAATGAATGTAAAATGTCAATAAAACACCAATAGGTAAATGCATTTCAATCTAATAAATATAAACATAAATATATGAATAAATATCATTTTCATTCCTTTAAATATATATATATATATATATATATATATATATATATATATATATATATATATATAAAATAAGAAGATATAAATATAAAACATTTTAAAACTATTTTGACATCATTAATAATCAAATAAGCACATTTGTGACAGTGATCATGAACTCATCTGCACATGCTCTTTGGAACACAATAATTGTCATTCTGATAAAATAATATGTAATGAAAAATACATAGAAACTTTTACAATAGTGGAAACTAGTTTCAGATTTTTGGGATCCTACTGAAAAGCACAACAGCTTGAAGTAATTTTCACATTTGGTTGTGTGATCATCAGGGAATGCATAAGATGATCTAATATTATGATATTGTTATAATGGTCAACACATGGGGAGGAGCGAATGAAATCCTCCCTTTTTGGCGTCAAAAGTGCCATTAATTCATAAGCTGCTCACAGAACAGCTGGTCAGTTCATACGGATCCAGGACTCACAGCAGGACAGTTATCTGAGCAGAAACTGCTCCACATGACTGATCGACAGCCCGTGCTAATAACACCGCATTAAAGCAGAGGCCACGTGACTGCAATCACTCATGTGCAGTCGGATCAATAGGCCGAGGATAATTTTGAGCACTCTAAAACAAAGGCAGCAGCATATGGTTTACTGCCAAGCCCGTGAGATGTGTGACATGATGATGAATCTACAGGATCTTGGTCCATTTTTGTAGGTAGATTTCATGTGTTCAGTGTCGACGGAAGAACAAACACACAAAAAAAAAACACATCAATCTCGTGGCTTTCTTTTCAATAAACCAGTGACTGGGTGGGAAAGGGAGCTAGTGGTCTTAGGATTTTCATAAAATCAGATGTCATAATAACAATACTAAATCATGGTCTTGAAGCCTCTGGAGTGATGACTAATGCATTCCTGATCTAAATGAGCGTTGCAGAATGAGAATGCCTCAACGCAGTCGATCAGGGTGGAGGTCTGTCAATCTGATGTGCCACATACAGTATGTACTGTTTAAAGGTCATATTTAACTACTGTCATTAGCGTGAACATTTGGGCGGTGTTATGCAAATCCTCCCACACAGTGATGTAGTCTTACATCTTTTATAAAGAATACAGTATTTCTTTAGATTTGAGACTTTAGTCTTTGCATCTTTAGGGATCTTATTTATTCACAAACAGCATGTAACTCTCCAAAGAGAAAAAAAAACTTGAAATCAAATCATGTGACCCTGTTAATTGTTGGTCGACTAAAGAGAGAAACTGGAAGCCAGGTAACAAACAAGGGACCAATGTGAATGGTGATGTCACTCAGGATGTTTACAGTTTGTAACCTAGCTTTTCCTTGAACCTGGCTCAAGAAGAAATATAACTATACAACCATTCATTACCGTACTTGGAACCACTCAGCCCAACAAGGTAAAAGCATCCATTAAGTAACCGCTTAACAACGCCCTAACAACCTAATAGCAATGCACTAAAACCCAAGAACCTTTTAGTAACTGCACTGTAACACTCCAGCAGTTTGACAGTGAGTATTGCAGAGAATATTTGTTCAGAAATGTTCAAAACTAGTTGTTATGATTAGCATCTGGGGATCAAGGAAGGAAATGTCCCTGCGTAACTGAAATGCCTCAAAGAGAATAAAAAATGTTGGGTTTTTTGGGTTCCTTTTGGAGTTTCGGAGAGAAATACTGTGATAAATTATTGAAAATAGACAATATGTTCAAATATGGTTAAATAGCCGGTCTTATATTGCACATAGTTTAATAGTTGCATTGAATTGCATTACATAGCTCACATACAAAACTGACAGAGTAACAAATGGCCTCTGCTCAAATCAGTCACCAACTTCAAGCTCATAAAACAAAGAATGGCTAAGAGGACCAGCAATGGATCCCTGCTGGCTGCATGTGATGTATGCTTTACGACTGCCACAAATACAACTTCCACAGAGCCTAGAGCAGGGATTTCAGTCTTAAGGTGCATCACATTAGCAATATGAAGCACAGCTCACACAGAAGTCACAGCTCTCTATTGCTACTCCGTGTAGCCAACTTGAAGCCACTGCAAAATCTGTGGGGGTGAAATCTTTCGCCCTCATGCAAAATGTCCAATTGCGTAGATTTCTGCTGAAATTATGCACTTTGGCTGTGGAAAAAAAAAATTTCGCCAAATAATGTTAAATATAACCACACATTAGAAATGCTAACTATATAGGCAGCTCACTAGGTTTTTGGAGGTGTACTTCTCTTCACACCTCACTGTTACACAAAGTAAAACTACAAACAAGCAATATTAAGTTAACTGTAACTCTACAGTTTTCATTTCTAACACATTTTAATTCTATGAGAATAGAGAAGTCCACACCAAAGCTATAATGAATGATAAAAACATTGACAGCCAAACCGAATCCACCCAATTTTTAAGACCATAAGCATTTAAAACAGCAGACAACAAAACTGCAGCGCGAGCTTATTATAAACAGTGCATTAACTTATCACCCCTTGAAGTGGAAACTAATGCAGTTATCATTGTAGTTATAACTCCTGGTATGAACGGGCTTTAACTCTCTGAGAGTAAGAGAGAGTCGCTGCACTGTGCACTGAACTGATCAGGCTGGTAAATTATCCCATTTCCACAAAGGACGATCCATCAATGAGCAGCTGCCGCTAGAAATGACATGAGATCGATAAAGCACTGGATCTGTCTAAGAAAAAAGCCTGAGCCTGTGTGTTTCCCCTCTCTGGAAAATCCTTCTGCTGGTCTCCTGTTTGAGAGATAACGCTGAGTGCCAAGACTCTAACCCACATTTATTCATCCATGCAACTGTAAAGGTGACATAGTTAGACATTCCCTTCGGATATTCCTCCAGAATGAAAACAGAAAACAGCTAAACTTCTGAATATATGATCTATGTTTCCACTTAAGAAGATGTCAGCGTTGGGGCAGCTTAATAATCTTAATTTAAAGGAAAACTTCAGTCAAGATACTCTTGTAATTGACATACTACATACAGTATTTACTTGTCTGATTATAAATTGTTACATTTGATTTTTTTCTCTTTTACTCTGTAATTAATGACTCTAGAAGATTACTTTGCATCCTTGTTAGTGACAGAAGCACCCGAATGAACAGGAAAATACAAAATTAAGAGTTAACTAGAATAATCAAATGTCAGAAGAATACTAATTATAAACTGACATAGCCCACAACCAATTTGCATTCCAACCTAAATTCGAGATCATAATAAAATGGAGTCAGATTTGAGTTTAACCTAAATTCAATAACTTTTCAAGCTGAAAATACCAAATATGCAGGAAACCTTCATCCAGCACTGAATACCTACCTTGGGCCAAGTGCATGGACCTTGCATTGCACTGGTTTGGTGCTCAAGAAATATTCCTTATAGGGATGTTCATTTTGGTTATTTTTCCTAACTGACGCGTTAACCGAGTTTCGGTTAATTTTTGTGCTGCGTGAAAGGAAACCAGACAGCAGAAAGCGGCATCCTATTTTTCTTTAGTCTTATAGCCAATTACAAAAGCACAAAGATTTGTTCTTATTGTGAATGTACACAAATGAAGGCAAACCTTTTACAATTCTGATTATCTTTATGATTAAAAGGAGAAGTTGCTTTACTGTTAATAAAATACAGTCACTCAAACATATGGGGGAAAAAACACACTGCTCAGTTTAAGTATACAGTTTAAGTATATAGTTTACAGTATATTGTGAAGTGTTATCACCGTACAGCCGTGATGTTAGATTTTTTTTTTTACATTACATTTTTTTACATTGATATTGGAACGCGAGTGTAGTAGCCTAATGAATAATATTCAAGTACATCTCTAATACAGAAACATTTGATTTTGTGTCAAATGACAGATCCAACGTTGGTTTCAGTTTCGTTTCAGCCTAAATAAATTCATTTTGGCTTGTCGTTTATATTATTATATAGCTTCTTATATTTTTAATTCTTGTTCTTTTCTAAATACTGTTAATTAAAAGGATTTGATGTGGAGTGAGGGGAACTAAAATAACCTAGCTATGTTTACAGTGTTTATAATAATGTTTGTAAACATTTGAAGTCGACATTAGGCCTATTTCTGAATGAAATAATAAAATGTGACTTATGGTTTTTTTTCTCTTTCTATAAAAAACACAAGTTGTTTATACGTGTAGCGTATTTTAACCATGCAGCAATTTTTTTTATATATTTTGATAAATTACTGAAAATAAATAAATAAATTACTTTTTAAACCGCTAAACTAATTTTATTAATCGGTCAAAATTCTTAACAGACGGTTAACGGTTAACCGGTTAAAATAAACATCCCTAATTCCTTAGAATTCTCAATGTTATGAAAATTAAAACAGTCGCCTAATATTTGTGTGGTGATTTTTTTCAAGATTCTTTGGTGAATAAATAGTTCAAATGAACAGCATTTATTTGAAACGGAAATCTTCAGCGACATTATAAATGCATGTACTGTCACTTTTGATCAATTTAATGCATCCTACATGAATAAAAGTATTAATTTATT
Source organism: Carassius auratus (assembly GCF_003368295.1). NCBI lineage: Eukaryota > Metazoa > Chordata > Actinopteri > Cypriniformes > Cyprinidae > Carassius > Carassius auratus. The sequence continues at coordinate 18,154,354 of NC_039255.1, read as the reverse complement.
TTACTGACCCAAACTTTTCAATTGTAGTTTATATATATATATATGATTAAATTATATATCTGTCCAGCTCTATATGCATTGCATTTTATGTCAAACACTAACAAGAGAAAACGAGCAGCACCTAAGTTTTAATCCAGTGTGTTAAAATAATAAAATAATGTGATAAAATAATAAATTCTGATGCTTATTGTTTCGTGGACAGAATGATTAAAAGCAGCATCTGCATAAATATTATACTATAGATACAGTAATTCAATGTTTTGAATATTTATAAAATAAATGCCATTCAGAGAACAGAACTGAATTGGTGGAAAAAAAAATATTGAACCAGTGCTTTTAAAAGAATACACAGAATGAGTGAACCAATCCACTAAAATGAACAATGTTGTGAAAAGTAGCTTGTTACTAAAAAGCTACTCTGGCTTGACCTATTGCACACCACTGAATAAGTAGTAAAGTTACAAGCCTCACTACTTATATTTAGTTAGTTACTCTGCCTCATTAGATCCTTGAATGTGAATCTGTATTCACACCTTGGTTGCAGTTTTCTATTCAATTCTATTTCCTATAGTAAATGCCAACAAGATTGATCCCTGCTGTTTTTGTCACACGCCTTATTATCTAGCATCCTCTAGATTTTTACCAAATGGGTAATTTCATTGTCAGGTAGTGTCATATGTGACCGGGGTGATGATATCAGATAGTTATTCAAAGCTTAATAAATGGCTTACTGGCTTAAACCTCATCAGTGTGCAATATAACATGACCTCGAGATCAGAGCGGGACACAAACTCCAGCAGTACTGGAACATCCTCACAGACTGTTAAGAGATTAGAGCGGGATAAACTGGACTTGATGTGCACTGATGAAAGCCTGCTGATCCTCACACACACACACACACTGTGCTGCACAGCAGTACTTTAATTCCTTCATTTCACATTCAGAGGCTAGAATGAGCTCAAGAATAGTTTATCCTAATGTTTTGCGCATAAACCCATTGTCCATTTGGGAAACCAGAATTTATGAAGTGAAGTGTTACTGACCAACGCCTTGCTCGATGTGGTCAGACCTGCTGTCGTCTGAATAAGATAAAGACATTACTATGACATTTGCATGTTAGCTTTAATGTGTCTGTCAGTTTCTTGTGGAAGAACATGCGTTTCTGTCACGCATCTGCACTGGAAACATTAACAAGATGTCAGAACGTTCTGCATTATTAAACAGTTTCCTCAATCCTGAATTCAACTATAAAGCTATTTCTAGTGATTTCTATTTCTATAAACCTTCCCTAACACATCAAATCCAATCCAACCACATCAGGACCAAACAAACAGTGATTGGCTGTTTTCATGTCAATCAGACAGACCTTTCCTGTCTAAGCGGGCTCTTCTTGATCAGAACAGGCTGAAAACTGAATTGGACTTTATGCCAATAGTGAAAAGATTCATTCGACTTTGTTTGCAGATGGATTTGCGAACCATTGTGAGATTTGCCACTTGCAGTCAAAGGAAGAACTGAAAACGAAGATGTGAAGTTGGACACTTCTAACTTGCCATCTTGAATTGCTCTTGCGATATTTAGATCGCATATGTCACAGTGACGTGGTGTTGACATTGTCTCAAGTCATACACTGATTGTCTATGCTAGTGAGCACACCAAAAATCTGGCCTCGTGAGATTAAGAAACACATGACCTAAGGGCATTTTTGAACACACACAGACACACACACTTTCTCCCAGCTCAAACGGTCAGAGACTTCTAAGTAAACCTTCTCCCACTTTGAAGACATATCCTGAAAATTTAATGGAGACAGCAGACCTTCCCGGATTTTCAGCATTAGTTGTAGTTTCTGTCAAAGCATCTCTCCATCCGCACAGATTCAGAGCGGAGCACCGAAGGAAAGCGGAAGGCGGCTGACTTTGCAAGAGGATGAAATGTTTTGAAAATTCATACAGACGGACATAACATTAACAACGATAAAATACATTGATAAATAAAAACATACATACATGCATATATATACACACATATACATACACATATATATATATATATATATATATATATATATATATATATATATATATATATATATATATATATATATATATATATATATGTATATGTATGTATAATAGTCACTTTCAAAACACAAGTACCAGCATGTCCAATTTATTGTTATAAAAAGAAAAGCAATAACGTAATGTGTGATTCTATGAAATTGCCCCATACAAATACAGTTATGGCACTGCTGAATCAATTCACAGGTCCACACTCATTACGGCGGTCTCTGGAAACAGCAGGCACAGCAGGGAGACGAGCACTGAGACGAAAGTGCAAAATTCAGGATCATTGATTTTTCATCATACACTGGAACAAAATATCTTTCCTTGAATTTGGTGCTCACAGACTTTAATAAAACTTAAGGTTAATGCCATAAGAGGGAAATGGCATTTGCAGAACAATAAAGAAAAACAGTATATGCTGCAGACAATAACATTGTTAATTCAAGGCTTTAACCATGAACCATGTCTTTAACATTGGCAGGGGACCTACTTATATATATATATATGTATCTAATATATATATATATAGATAGATAGATAGATACCTTTACATTTGAACCAAATTAAATATAAATGACAGGTTTACTCAATATCAGGCTATACAAGATTTAGATGATTTAGTTTTTTCACCAGATCGGTTTTGGAGAAATGTAGCATCACATAACTTGCTCCTTAGTGCATCCTCTGCAGTGAATGGGTGCCATCGGAAATTATTCCAAACATCATTCTGAAATAAGAGTCCATAATACATAATAACACTTCCTCCATGGAAAAAGTCAACTTCCTGTCCTCTCACATCAAAATCCACAGACATATTTGATAAGAACGGTCTTAGACTGTAACACTGTTCAATCTGTGCCCATTTCTCTCCTGATTCAGATGAGATGACTTTTCACTGGAAAAAGCAGTCTTATATAGAGGTCCTGTATTTTAGCCAGAAGAGAGAGTTTGGAATTAAAAATGTCTTAAAGATGAATTTGTTTATTACAAACCCTTAGTTTCTCACATCACAAGACATTGACTGACGGACTGGAGTCAGTGAAGTGTGGATTATTGTGATGTTTTTATCAGCTGTTTGGACTCTCATTCTGACGGCACCCATTCACTGCAGAGAATCCATTGGTGAGCAAGTGATGTAATGCTAAATTTCTCCAAATCTGTTCTGATAAGAAACAAACCCATCTATATCTTGTAGCATGAGGGTGAGAAAACTTTCATCAATCTTTCATTTTTTGTTGAACTATTCCATTAATGTTCAAATGGAAACAATGAGAAGCAGCTGGGCAGAGCTCCTTGGAAAATACCAAGGAACACAAGGAAAAACTTTCTGTTTCCAACCAGAATCCAAGTCCAGGGCCTTGGGACTCTCTTATGAAAAATGACAGATAAAACTGCTCCGAATTGTGAAACATATAACCTTATACATATACTGCTTGTACATAATCAGGCCTAGGCTAGATCATCATAAGCACACCAGTGATGATGACTGAGCAGCAATGCAATTCATCATTTCATAAGTGGATTATAATTGTTCTTTCTCTGAGTGGCTCAAAGAACTGTACACTCCATCTCTATTAAAACACATTTTCTGTGTCCAAATGGCCTTACTCAGAGCAAAAAAGCAAATAATCTGTAATGGAAAGTCTGATTCAACTAATACAAATGTACAAAATAGTGACATGGTGTCCAAAAACAGGTCTAATCTGTGCCCTTATTTACACTCCCCAAACAGTGAGCTTCTATTATGCACATACTACACAGTGGGCCCAAAAGTGTGTTTATGCGTGTTTAAAGCAAATAACAGTTTGCAATATCAAGCAGCATAGCATACTGTTTTTGTAAATAAAAAGTAAATGAAAGCAGAGGATGCTGGAAGCCTCACACAAATATAAATGGAAAAAACTGCTTTTTTCATTAAAACAGGCGGACAGTATGCAGTTTCATGGAAGAGAAAGAGTGCAGTATGCAGGTCTTAATAACAAGGTGATCTTTTGTTGAGTAAATCTGAACTCAAACGAAGCAGTGTAGTTACCAAAATCTCTCTCACATACAGGCGAAGTATACTATTGCAATCATGTTTCTCAAAGCTCTCAGATTTGTAATCCCTAAAGTCATGCAATTAGCCACTATGACATTTGTGTTAGGTGTATCTGCTTTAAAATCAATCTTATCAAGTCAAAGATATTTGTGTGTGTGTTTAATAAAAAGCAGCAACTATTCCAAGCTTCTTTTGCAGGATACAAGTGTGCAGGGTTTAGCTGTGCTGTTGTTGGCTGCCAGAGTACCAGCAATAAAGGAATCCTGTAAAGTGCTTGTTTTGCAAACCAGAAAATCTGTCCAGCTCTATATGCATTGCATTTTATGTCAAACACTAACAAGAGAAAACGAGCAGCACCTAAGTTATAATACAGTGTGTAAAAATAATAATATAATGTGATAAAATAATATATTCTGATACTTTTTGTTTCGTGGACATAAATCTCCAAACTTCGCCCGGAACAGAAGCTGTATGTAGGAAACTATAGAAACTACAGGGGCTGTCTGAAACTGTGGTGGCAGGTGCTTTTTAAAACCATTTTTAGGTTAACCATAATTTCTTCATAAGTGTATTCTTGTTTCTAGTAGCCGTACATTGAGCAGTGATGTCTAGACAATGCCACTTACTATTCTGTAACGTCCGTCCTTTTTTTGTCCTTGTTAGAAGAGGAGTTTGTTAATATTTAACTATGTTCTGTCAAAATAGATGTTAGAGAAACAGCATCTGACTGCCCATCTGACTCTGCTTTATCTTCTTTAAACAAGCACAGCAGCATGCAGTTGATCTGAATGAGGCATCTCTGATTCACCCCTTAAAGAAGATGGCATGCATACATGCATGCTTTTGCTGCTAGGTTTTTGTAATGGTGAAAAAAAGTGATTTTAACAGTAAAAGACTGTAAAATGCTACAGTAAAAACCTGTTAACTGGTTAAGAGTTAACAGTAAGTTTACATACCATATTCAGTGAATAAATGTAATTAGATTTAATGTAATTTTACAGACAAATACTGTTAAATATAAGTTTTTTTGGAAGTGAAAAAGAAAGTCATTGTATAAATTTACAGTGACATACCGCAATTGTTTTTTTGTTTTTTTTAGTAACGTTTCTTCTTAGTTTTTTTCTTATCAGATGTGAACATTAGGGTTTAATCTTACTTTAATGTTGTTAAATGAATGTTTCTTGCATCATTTCAGTATCGTGTGTCACCATGATGAGGTTTAGTGTTTGTGTGAATGACACTGTGCACCTTCTATAGAAGTAGGAAAGCGGTTTGTGATGAGCTGTGGTTCATTACATGACTTTCTCATCATCAACAGTTTTTGGTGGTTATCAGTGCATTACAATGTTTCATAACCGATATCAGTACTTCAATATGTTGGTTTATAAACATTAAATCAGTTAATGAAATACATATTTTATTGTGAATTTAAGTCTGTAAAACCTAAAATGTTGCAAACATATTTTTTTACGGTGAAGTTCTGGCAACCACAGCTTTCAATGAATATAATACAACAATTCACTAAGGAACTATTGCTTTTACTCAACAAGGATGCATTAAACTGGTCAAAAACGACAGTAAAAAAACTATTTTAATAAGCTCCACTATTTGAAGTATTATCCATGATGATAATACAAATAGTGTGGGACAAGTGTTTTGTTCAAATAACTAACCGTATGCATGAGCAATATAATATAGCATATAGCAAACTCCACTAATTACTTTGTGAAAAACTTGAAATCACCAGAGGGACAAATTAATGGAATTCAAAAAATGTTCTATCTGTAGCTCTAAGTATTAGATCTCATTATGGGTTTTCCTACAGTCTTAGAATAAATCGTTAAGTGTCTTAGCTAATGCTGGAGTGGATATGTAAAACCTCCGTCAAGTGCATCAAGCACATTTGAGCACAAAGGTGAATGTGCTTCATGAATAGACAGTATTAAATGCAACGCACACATGGAGAGATTGTCAAATAGCGGCCAATTTTACAGGAATTTGCCCTATTAAGAGTTTTCTAATTTATTTGCAATTTAGAAAAATGTTTTCGGTAATTAAATGGCTTGCTGAGGTCAAACCAATTTCAGAGAATCTAATTACTTTTTACAGTAACTACCTACATCAGCTTTTGTTTTTCAGTCAGAAACAAAACCAATTTCAAAATATAACACTGCAAGCGGTCCACAACTTAATCATTACGTTTATTTTAATCAAGTAGTGTTATTGACCTATACTTATTGTGTTATTACACATATGACTATATCTGGCTGGACTGCAGACACCAGTGCAATACGAGATAGCATGAACTCCATTTGCAGCTTTCGATACGGAGATATACAGCTTTTCATTGCAGGTCTGAACTTCAGCTACATACATCTTTATGCTAATCATAAACATTTCATGCAGCGAAGGCCCAGGGGCGGGAGTTTGCCTTTTCTGAATGAGGATGCAAATGAGATATCCGGACTTAAAATCCATGAATCTGGATACAGCGAATACAAAATTATTTATAGTAGAAGCTTCAAAAACACATGGGAAAGGCCAAATATTGTTTTTTGACATGAATGTCAAAGTGTTCCGAAACCTGTCTGTTTGTTGGTGTGACACTGACACACTGAAGCTCCATAAAGTCCATCATACAGTGCATATGGTAAGATGAGGCAAAATGGACTAAGATGACCCCAACACCCACTGTGACTTTTTCTTTAGAATATATATATGGTACAAAAATCTCATCTCATCACATTTTATGAACAGCTAACCTATGCCTGTCTTTTTTACATATATTATATTTTGCTTTTCATTAAAACCTATAGGTTAACTGAGTGCAATCATTCCATTAGAATGCAGTGTCGCTATTATGACATATCTTCAATTAAGATATGCACAGTTAAATATGCATATATTCATATTCCTTTACATAAGTCATAGAATAAATGTACCTTTCTAATGAATTTCTTTTAATTGAATTCTGTGTTGTCTGTCGTTGATTGTTGGATTATCCAATTTTTTTTATTAAAATTAAAATTTTACATAGAATAGTTGATTTGATAGATGATCACATTCATAATAGTTAAATTATACAATATAAAAAAACATTATACATAATTTTTACAAACACTGAAAACACACAATAAGGTCTTCCTGGATGAACGACACTGGTGAAATACTTTCCTTTTTAAAAAATTCACTGGAAGGGAGGCAACTCCACCATTCCTGAAGCACATCCCCCCACATAATGTTCTTCAAACCTCATGCAACTTCAAAACCAAGCAAACAGGACCAGAAAATGCCGCCATCTATTGTTTTATCTACTGCAACATTCTGTTCTTAAGATAACAGTGACACTGCAAAATGATAAGAAAGTCTACAAAAAGTCAGGCTGTACAGCAAGATGATGCAAGACTCATTTGACAAATACAATGGTGTTATTTATAAAAATGCTGCATTAAATCACTACTGTCCTTATAGTCAATAATAAGGTATAATAGCTGCATAATGTTAAGAGTATAAGAGCTAATTATTTTAATCAAGAAGAGGAAATTAAGGCTATTAGTTACATAGGTAAGTTTTGTCACAAGGCATATTTATTAGTAACTATGTAAAACAAGTGCTTGTTTAAAACTAGTGCAATACTTTCTTAAATTGGGAAAATGTAAGTATTTTGTTGTTACATTTTCATCGGAGAAAGTTGCAATGTGTCTTTGAAATGTTATGTTATTTATGCATTGACAACTAGCCACGGACTCTTCTATAAGAGTCTTACCTTAGCAACAAAAATAAAAGATTCAGTTAATAGAGTAGTCAATGTAAATATGGGCTTACCGCCATGAACACTCAACAAAACTGGCAGTTCATGCCCATCCTTCAATTGTTAAGGAATAGGTATGCATGAGCCTGACACCACAGTCACTGGTCCAGCCTTTAAAACTACTCAGGCGTAACATAGTAATGTCAGTATAAACAAAATGTTTACAATACGCACTTAGGTCGCGCTGTAATCCATTCTTCATTGAGCCGATGCATCCATGCAACAGACCTGCTGCAATCCACGCGCACTGGTACACTGCCTGGTTACAGCGACATCCGAGTCATGAACACGCGAATCGTTCTTTGGAGTCGGATCTTTTCGATAAATCAATTGGACTGGTTCGCCGAACTGCTTGAAGAATGAATTCATGAATCGGACTCGAGTGAACAACTCACCGATTGGCTCATTGTAGTATAAGCAGCAACGCTACAAATAAAACGGGAATATGTTTCGTGTTTACGTAGCATTTTATGTTAACGCACAAAACTGTTTCACCTGAGCGATTTAAAAGAAATCTCACTGTTGTAAAATCTACATGCAAATTATATGTTAATTTTCATGTTCATGTTTGCAACAAACAGGAATTAATCAAAACCGACTCGAAATCAAAAAGAAACGATCTAAACAGAAACAAACAGCGTTGTTTATTAACCCTTTTACAACATGTAAGTAAGTATGAGAAGTCAAAATACATAAGACATTACGTCACAATATTAAAAAGAATCATTTCTGAACTGAATCGTTGAAAAGAGTTGTTCAAAAGAGCCGACTTGAGAACTATGCGTCCAACAGAGCCACTGCAATCAACTAGCGCTGGTTTTCTCTGGAGTCAGAGGTTAACATTCCCTGCAGCCTTCTCTTTTGTAGCCTACACATCTTTCACTGGCAATAGTTTAGTCGTACAGAATTATATCAGTATAGCTGACGACGCGAAGTCATTCGTCTTACCTCATTTTACAAGACTGTTTCAGTTTAACAAAGTGCAATAGTGCATTATGCTAGCTAAAAACAGATGCCTTTTCGTTGTTTGTACATCATTAACATAGTCAAGTCAAATACAGCAGGCACAACAATAGAGCTGTTCAGCAGTTTCTGCAGGCACCCGAGCTGCAGTCACCAAGCGTTATTTCTACAATAAACCAATGCCTTCTGCAGCGCTAAACGAAGTGACACGCGAACGATACATGCGTTATATGTATACAAGACGATATGCAAATCCCCCCAAAAGATGCAAATGATTTCACGGCGAATTAAAAGACGACCGTGTTTTGTTACAGTGACAGCGGTGCAGTGTTTACCCTCTTCATGCACGTTCCCGTAATTCGTTTAAATGTTTGCTTACCTCGTCTTTTCCCGTCTGTTCAAGCGTTGTTTTTGTTTTTATTTCACCATACCCATCTGATAGTTTGCGTCATGTCCACCGACTTCCGCGTTTGGGTAGGAAAATCGGGTTGAAAAAAAAGACAATACATCGGAGCGGGCATGCGCGTGCGCTCGTCTGCCCCACTGCTAATAATATACGAGCACAGCTGAACCAGTGCTATGGGCTCATTAATTACTCATTACAGTTCTATAGAGAAATGAGCAATAACTTTTTTGCGTGCTAGAGATGCTAGTGGTGAGGCTCTTTGCTGTTCTTCAGTCTAATTGTTTGAGATGCATGTGTCCATACAGACATTTAATTAGTTACAGTGGTGCAAAATAGGGTTTGTTTTCAAGTTTTGTTCTGTTTAGATTTTTTGTTTGTTTTTAAATTAACAGAATTTAAAGATGCTCTTTTCTAACTACTGTCAAAGACAATAAAAGGGCCGTGTTTCACAGGGATGGGCTTGATGTGCCTTGCTCCTCCTCTTATTTGGAGGAACACAACAGATGATCTTACTGTATGTGTTATGACAGAGACAGCAGCTAAAGGCTGTGTCATGCTTTGAAAGGGTTTACACGTTTTATCTGCACGTTCTGTGCCCAGAGCATTGTCTAAACATGCTTTGATTGATTGTTACATAACACAATTATGAATAACTTTGTTATGAATTGTGCAAGCATGAAAAAAGTACAACAATCTGGACTCTACAATCAATCTGTCATTTTGTGTGTGTGTGTGGATGTGTCACCAAATGTTTAAACAAGTTTGTCTTGATTTTCTTGTCTTAAAAGATATATACACATAACTAATCATTTGGTCATTTGGAAATGAGATCTCTATTTTCCTACAATGTGATATTGTATGTGATTCCTTTTGAAATGGAACAGTATATACTCAGTTTTGAGCGACGCCGGTTTCCTTTCATTTAGCACTGCGTGAATCATTCTTACACCATCAGCTGGCTGCACAAACTAGTCTTTTTAGTTTAGGACTCTAAACTGAGGTTATTTCCGAAATTTTAGACTGTTTCTATATTAATGTAAGAAAAAAACTGTACTAATAACACAAAGTTTTTCAGAGGTGGATTCACTCACTAAATGGGTTCATGCTAGACACAGGATTACAATTTAATCAAATGAGGCAGGGAAACACGTTAAGACAAGACTATGACTATACTCATTCCAGTACCTGGGATCCCAAACAGCAGTCCTTTTATGACGAAGCAACCGAAAAAATAACAAACACCCCTATGTGATGTTAAAGAGTTGTGAGAGATACAGTAGAACAACAGAATACAGTACAAGAGAGTGAAGAAAAATTCAAAGGACACGATGATATTTTATTAGGCTCATAACCTGACAATTACAGAAAAATCCAAATAACAACTGCTGCCTTCTAAGCAGCTTTTCAAATACTTAGGTACAAAAAAAAAATTGTTAATCATGGCGACCAGTCAACTGTTCACATCTTATCATGCCAAGCCCTTATAAAGTTGCTTTAGAATGCTACATGGTCAAACTGCATAGTGTAGTGTGTACGGCCGACAGACCCTATATACTTCATACTCAACCAAGGTCAACCAAGGTTAAACAGTCTTGTTATAACACGAGTGAACAATGCTTGGCATTTTCCATGATTAGAAGTGTTCGGTAGAGTGATACTGGACAGAGAAGAGGAGCGATGTGTCATTATATATATATATATATATATATATATATATATATATATATATATATATATATATATATATATATATATATATATATATATATATATATATATATATATATAATGTATATATACAGACACCAATCTCCGCAAGAGAAATTCAGTATTACTAAAGTGCATCTCTGCAAGACTTGTCACGAAAATTGATTGTTGGTTCTATTTCAAAAAACTAAACACCGAGAAAAACGTGTAAATAGATATGCGTAGTTGTGTATTATGCTCATTTGAAAGTGTTTAACAGCTTATTTGCATTATATAAGCTTTTTTAGAAACTATTTACATGCCGGTTTTTTTTCATGAAGTAATTTATAGACGGCAGACAAAGGAGTGTTTTCCAAGGCAACGGCTAATGTTAATTTGATTTTTCACTACTATATTTTTAAGCAAACATGGTGATAAAAGCACACGTTGGTGATCAAGGTTTTCTCTCTTTTTAATAGTTGATGGATCTCATGTCTTTTTTTCTCTCACCAATGCAGCGCCTTCATATTTTGGGCAGCTTTGGTGCACTTATGCTGGGGTTGGTCTCCTGTAGAAAGCGTCGGCCTGCACTTTTGTAGTCATACGTACAGTCGTGCGTCTCGGAGTAGCGGTGCATGGAACAGAACATCTTGCCACACCTTACACAGAAATAAACAGATATCTTTATGAGAAAGGCAATAATCATACAGCAGTCTAACCAATGTTTCCTCTAAGCGGTGTGAGTGAAAGTGCACATCTGATATCGCTTCCTCAGAAATGCATAAATGGATGCTGTTTGGAATTCATCTGGATGTCCATTGATTTTTTTCCAGTATGGAACTAAAGCTATAAGAAAACTGTACAGAAAAAAAGCTCACAGCAAGACCAAATGGAATTGTTTCTAAAGGGCCCACACAGATGCATTTTGTTTTCACCATGGCTTATTTTACTACTTAACAAAAGTAGGTTTGACAATTTTTTTTAAGTAATTATACAAATACAGCCTCCAGAATAACTTAGGAACAATAAATAATCATACTGGCACAATTAGCCCAAGTTCTTTTTAGTCCTTTTCAAAGATGCACCATATAAGACTTTGCCTTGATCAAAGCTTCGAGACGACATACAGAGAAACTGAAGAAAGTCACAGATGGTGTTGTCAGCAATGGCACATGACATATATGAGAACTACTGTCACCCCCAAATAGAAATAACTCTGTTGGTGCACCAAATGAAGTGCATACTTCCCTTTAAGTTTACAGCTATACATTAACTTCCCTTGTCGTAAAATAATGAAAAACTCATACTGAGGGATCCGCACTATACCTGCATTCATAGCTGGTGGCCAACCCGGTCTTCTTCCCACACAGGAAGCAGTGCTTTGAACTCTTTTTCTTTGCTCCAGAGGGAACCTTCACAGGGGGCAAGTGATGTGTTGGAGTCCCTAAACCGGACGATCGCATGAATAAATCAAGAGAGACAATCACAACTACTGTAAAATACAGATTCAACAGAAAAAAATATTAATGTACTTTGAAACCTTCCTGTTTATTTCTACATAGGTCACAACGATAAGGAGCAAGGGGGAAAAATGCCAAGCACTGGCGCATGAGATTGGATTTCCAGTCATGTACTTGCTGGTCTGTCTATTCTGTTATTTGCCATCACTGTTGCATTTTTAAGCCAGTGACAATCTCAGTTGTGACAGGACATTCAGTCGCTCTGAAACGCTGTCAGGGAACATTTCCCAAATGTATCAGGAGGACCACCTGTTGCAAAACCATCAGCAGTCTCTCTAAGCATCAAACTGAGTCTGAGTGAAGATGTGCTTCTATCTTGTGTGTTATTTTGCATGCATGCTTTGGTAAACATGTGATCATGTAAATATTTGTCTGAGATGCGACTGAGCGGTGCTGATCATTTCCCTTTTCTTGGTTTCAGTCAGCAGTTATTTTCTGTATGAAAGTGAATGTTTCAAACTTGAATTTAAACTTCATTTAAAACACAACTCTTTCTGTAAGACATTTCAGAGCAGTCCTGCAGTCCTCACCCCTCAAACTGACCTCCTGGAAACTATTTTGTAAACTGATATGCAGTATTGCAAATCTCTTTTTAACAACGCAAAAGTCTTTGCAGTGACTTCTGAACAATTTTTTTTACAAGTATTCATTTCTGAAATATTCAATATACTGGACTCCTAAACCACAAAGTTAAATCCAAGTTGGGCACTGGTGCTGAACTAGGCTGGAGACAGCAATGAACTTGAACGTTTCACAGTGCAGCGTGACTTTAAAGCAGTGGCCATGGAAAGCAGTGACGAGTGTAAAAGTATGACAAAAGGCCAACACAAAGAACAACAAAAAAGTTATTTTGTGATATGGGCCAGCTCTGTGAGTTGGTTTTCTTAATGGTTAATTTCACACGGTTTATGTCAAGCCACTCACCTAATCTTTTTATTGAACTGGAGAGGCCGCCTGATGAGCTTGGCGGCTGCAACAACAAGATTTCGCATGATAAAGCACTATTCTCATTAGCTGAAATGCCAAACCAAATTATTTGTACTTGTAATCTGTCTTGTACAGTGTATAATGTGCAGCAAGCATCTTTTTAGTGACAGGAAACATGTTCTAGTAGTAGCACTAATTTGCACGACAGTATCTGCATTTCATATTGAGCTAAAGCAAATACGGTTTCTCCTTGTAGCCCGCGGAGATCAAATGAACATCAGGTTTCTGAAGCTGTACAAACAGCAGATCTGTAAAAGCAGCAGCATAAGTCAAGGTTATAAACTCACCGTGTGGCCGGCTGTCCTCTGTAGCGGGGAGATCCTCCTCAGCAGGTCTTCCTGCGACAGATGGATGTTGGTTGGTAGGGGGGCGGCTGTAGCACATAACCTGCCCAGCGCAAAGGGCCCAGCCAGGGCCTCTTGACCACCAACACCTGCCAGGGAGGCCAGGAGCTTTGTGTTGCTTACCAATGGCTTTTTAGCCGCTTTGTTAGCCATCTTCGTAATGTCTCGTTCCTCGCTTTTGGAAATCACCTCTGAATGCTTGTCCACTTTGAGCCCACATACAGATGTGGTCCGTGACGGGGAGCTGGCTGGAAGTGACGGGCTGTTGCTCGTTCTGAGGAGCGCTTGGGCTGGACTGGAGGAACCCGTGAACTCAAAGTGCTGCGGTATGTGAGTAGGTGAGAGGGGGTCAGATTGGGAGGCCAGCCAGTTCGTGTTAATGGCTTGGGAAAGAAGAGGAGCTGTGGTGTTGGGTTCTTGGAGAGTTACAGAGTTCAAACCTCGCTCTCGCTGAGTGGATACGTCTAGACTCAGGGGCTCAGGAAGATTGAAGGGTACAGCTTTGGGCGGCTCCATCACTGCTGAGTTCTCGTCTACCATTAATCTTTCACTCTGGAGATCAACCTCATCTTGAACTCCAGAGCTGGACAGAAGCGAGAGAGGTGGGTACACACAGTCTCGCATAACTTTAAGCCTTCTCAAATCCAGCCTGGACACTTTGGGAGGGACTCTGATCTTCCTGGGCACTGGATTATCCCATGGTTCCTCAGCCTGGAGCATATATACGCCAGAAGCTCCAGAGGAAGGATGAGCGTGGCTTGAGGAAGTGGGACTCGAGAGAGATGCGAATGCTTGGTGGGAGGAGCCGGCAGCAGGGGATGGAACTGCAGGCTGCTGCTGATCACCGATTGGAGGTAGATGTGTTGGAGAAGCGTGGCCTATCTGAGGAAGGACACGAAACATTCGGTGGTGTCGGACAGAGCAAAACGAAGCGCTGCAGGGCCGCGGACCTACTGGAGGTCTGACTTTTAATTTAGCAGTCTTCTTGGGCTGACAGAGACACAAAAAAAACAAAAACAAATTGCATGCATATCTTGCACAATAACGCACATAAAGAGAGAAGATCCGGAATGAGCGATATGACCAAGTCACAGAAAAATCTCTCTCATTTAAAGACATTTTTCCAAGCAATTTAACTGTTTTAGAAATTCGACCAATACAGAAAAGTTTAAATTTATAAGATTTATACTTTCATTACAAAAATAAAATAATAATAATAATAATAATAATAATAATAAAACACTAAAAACTAAAATCATTCATATGAATTGATATAAGTGTATTATTATTAGGTAATATGGATAGCTCAGAATTCATATTGTACACACATTTAGTCACATTTGAAAAAGCTGTTGTAAACTAAAATATGGTACATCTGTTGTATAATGTGTCAAGTTGCGATCCTGCTCTTAAACTGTGCTCCACATTACACCTCCTAAAAGGTTTTCCGCAACACATTTCTAAGATGTTTACAGTAGCAATGCATGCATAGGCATGCAAGTTCTCAAATAAGACAGTATACGCAATAACAGCAATGGCTTCCTAAATACAGAAAAACAATTATCTGCCAACAAGACATATCTTCTGACAACTATGCATAGTTGAGTGTGAATAATTAACTTCATGTGCCAATCTGCTGAGCTTGTAGTTATTACTGCGGCAGTTAATCAGACAGCGTGGGATGGGCGACACTCCCTCAAACCAGCTGGAGAACTGTGTGCACTTCCATATCGCTCCACTGTCAAATTTAATCAGATGTGTTTGATAGTATGGACATATATTGTTAGAATATGTGGAGGAGGAATGAAAAAAGATTAAGGGCATGTCTAATCCACCTATTCTGTTGTACCTTTTTGTTGAGGTTCATATTCTCCATCTTGGCTTTGAGCAGCTTCATCTTGCTCATTGTGATTGAGTTCTCCAGCATCTGCTGTTCTGAAGCTGTACTCTCTGATTCCTCTTCCTCCTCCGCATACACATTGCGTACAGAGGTGCCGCTGAAACACACACATGCATGGATGAACTCTTTGATTATTTGTGCTTAGCAGTGCTGCTCATTTTCCTCATGTTGCACCGAATAAATGGCATTTAGGATATTTAAATTCAATGAGTAGTTTTTTTTGTTGTTGTTTTTTTTTTATGAAACGAGTCTCAGCTGTTGAAAAGGCTCAGAGGTTTATTATTAGGTTTTACCCAACCATTGTTCAGGATGCTCTGTGGTTAAATGAAGCAAAACCAGCTGATTACAGCACCGCAGGTTCCCCATTTGCTAAAAAAAAAAAAAAGGTTCTTAATAGTTCCATTTTCTATGTAAAGCATTCTGCAGATGATTGCCTTCCAATGAAAAAGCTGAATCTGTCACAGTGACGGCTAACACACATCAGAAAATGAAAAGGTGAAGTGTGTCATTTCGGTTTTAAATGCTACAAGTGGATTTATGCAGCATAACACTGTAATGTACAAAATGAAAAATGCATATTTACTTTAAGATTTGCTAAACATTAAATTTAACAGTGTTTAAATTTAACACTGCTTTAGTGTCAGTCTTTGGGAATTTCTAGCTGAAAGTAGCCGAAAAATGTACGTATATTTCTTTGTAGATATTTCTTTATTTCAAAACATTGGTCTATTTGTTTTTAAGCAGAAACCTTTGCTACAATTATTTTTCAATGATTTTTGGAATTCCGTTTAAATACATTTTCATTACGAGACTTAAGATTACATTTAACAGTGTTATTATAGTATTAAGAGTTTTTGATGGTTATATCATGTCAAAGGCAAATGATTTGTGATTTAAATAACTTATGTAAATTTTTTTTTTTTTTTTTTGACTTCCGTTTCAGTGATGCTATTGATGCAGATGTTACGGTCTGTCAAGTTTACCAGTAAATGCTGATGCATATCTTCATTTGAAAAACAACATGACACATGAAAACTGTATTTCTGAAACATCTGCTTCTGTCTAAAAAAGGGAACCAGAGTGCAGTGTGGACAGAACTGTTCCTCTCGGCAAGTATTTTCTCTTCTTTGAACTGACCTCAATGATTCAGACACAGGTGTGAGAGTTCCATCTCCTCGATCCACCACTCGGAAGAAACTGAGCTGATCTCCCTCACGGTACACCAGGAAGGTGACCTGTTTATTAGGCAGAGACTTTTCCCACATCTCCTCTCTCCCTGCATCAAGGCAGTCAGCGATATCCCTCACAGAGTCATCCGTCACTGTCACTGCAGGTAACGAGAAGAAACAGGATGCAGGTCATACTAATCAATATCAGACTGGTAACTAACTGTGTGCCTGCACACTTCCTGGAACGGTAATTAACAACTTTTTTTTTTCCTGACCTCAAAACCATTGCACAACGGCACATAGGAAGGATTAGAAAGCTGGAACAAATTCAGCTTGTACTGAACTGCTGCAACTCAGTACTGCGGTAGCACTAGTCAAGAATCTCCACAGCCAATCATAAACTAGTTAAATATTCACATGGTTTGTACGGTAGAAGAAACTTTTATGTGTTGCATTTCATTTCGGCATTTCGTTCAGTGCTGAAGAGTGATGGCAAGCACATTAACTGGAGTGTTGAATAAACTGTATTATATTTGTAATATATTTCAAAATTTAACTCTTTAAAGACTGACAAAACATATAGTCAATAAAAAAACAGAATAGAAAATCAGAAAAATATATATAAAAAAGGATTTATCAACATATTTATTACATTAAATATACTAAATATATTTGGCATGTGTGTTTTTAATGTACCACATTAGACATATTAGGCTTTATGGTCTTTTTTGTAAAAAAAAAAATAATAATGTATTGTCCCATACATTTACAATCTTTGAAACAAAGCATTCATTATTTATTAAAATCTTTTTTTGTTGTTGTTTTTGACAAAAGGAAACTGAGGCAGAGTTTCTCCGAGGCAGAGTTTCAATGCCAACAAAGGGTGAAACAAAAAAAAATGTATAAATAGATCATTTAAACATATTACATTAAAATATATTGAAACATGGAGATGGAAATTATACTGCATTCAACATGAAACTTGACTGCAAGCTAGCGTTCAGATCTGCCTCCATCAAACCCACAACTGATGGACTGAACCAAGTCCTGGGCCTACAATTATTTTATTATTCTTTCCATAATCATTTCACTTGGATGCTCATCACAATATGAAATAAATCATCTGTCTGTACTTCCATTACATTTCTACTTTTAAAGTCCTTCTGCTTCCTGAGAAGCATAAATAACACACCAGGTGGCAGAGAGTTTTTTGGCAAAAGTATCAATCATGTTAAAGATGCAGATGCCTTAGAAAACCATGTAGCCAATATAATACCTATGGCTTTATATAGTTAAAATGCCCCTGAACCATGTATAAACTAAAGTTATTGTCTTTCAAAAGAAAGAGTCGACTCTGAATCATTGAAACAATTCGATTTCAAAAACGAATTTTTATCATACTGATGTCAACATGAAACATTAGCATATTGCCAGTTCACTCCTTGGTTTTTTCAGGTTGGTCTTAATGAAAATGCAAATTCATTCTTTACCACTAGATGCTGCTTTTGGAGCAATAAAATAGCTGTTTCCCCGGTAACGCTGTACACAAAGCAGCACTGCGCTCACAAACACTGCTTTATCAGGCATGATGAAATTAAAATAAGACCAATCGGACTAATAACCACAGATTAGCGTCCCGCAAAGGAGGGGTTTGTAAAAATCAATTGTTAAAGTGGTCTTCTAATGCTTTTTTAAAGATCATTATTTTGTGTATTTGGTGTAACAGAATATGTTGACATGCATTAATATTCAAAAACACATTATTTTTCAAATACTGTACATTATTGTAGGTCCTCTATGCCCCGCCTCTCTCAAAACATGTAGTTTTCTACAAAGTCACTCCTTCCAACAAGCGCACATAGTCTGCTCTGATTGGCCAACAGACCCAGTGCATTGTGAATGGCCGAACACCGCAAGCACTAATCGGAAATGTAATGCCCCTTTCCACAAGCTTCATCTTTCAAAACAAATGTAAAGACAGTTAATAATGTCCTTAGTTTTACCATCAGTTCAAACCCTCAAGAGGAACAGAGTCATGTAACAGACACAGTGATGAAGCTCTTATGTGTTTGCAGTACACAAGCCACAGATGGTTAAGACACCCTCTCTCTCTCTCTCTCGCTCTCTGTTACACACCCGCGCACTCACACGCGATGCGTAAAATTTAGCATTTGAACATTCAATAGCAAAGACTTAAACTAATAACAAAACATACTTCCAGTAGCTGATTCAGAAGAACCAGATTGTTGTAGCAAAGTCAGAATGACCTCCTCTCCTAGGTTCACGAAATGGTCATCTATAAAATGCGTTGTTGTTCTGCTGTAAGTAATCTTAAAGATTCCTAAATGCATCTACTTTTGGAAGGCCAAATAAAGTGCTTTTGCTTTCGCCTAGACACACGTAGAGATGTGGGGGCATGTTTAAATGAGGCGTGACAGAGTCTTAACTGATAAAGAAGATCTCTTTGGATTTGGGACTTTAGTCTTTGCAACTTCACAGATCTTCTTCATGCACCAAGAGCTTGTAACACTCCAAAGAGAAATATGACCCCTTTAAATAAATCATATGGGAGTCGTTGAGCAAGTAAGGTAAAATAAATGCATATTATAAGACGATTAAAAGTGTTTTTTGACCTTGCATGCATGTCAACCTGTTGTTGGGAACTCCCAAATTCAAAATATAAACCTTCCATTACCCACAATAGGGGCACTTTGAGACAACCAGAGCATGACGAGAAGCAGGTACTGAAACATATTGTGCCTTACTCCTAAGATCAATGGTTTTAAAAGCAAAAATAGGGTTTTCTAATGCACCCAGGATGAATTACTAACCCCAAGTAAAGTTTGAAATAAGAGCCGAGATAAGCCAGCCCAAGATTTCATTAACCTGGGGTTCAGAATGAAAGGGTTAATACTTTCAACTGTGAAAATCCCAGTCGTTGGTGGAAACGTACCTCGCCTGGTGTTTACAGGTCCTCCTCTCATGGCGAGTACCAGCTTGAGAGTGCAGCCCTCTGTGATGCTGAAAACACAACCAGAGGAAAACTCAGAGTATGCAGTGGCATAATAAACTCAAAACCACTACAGTCTATACAGGTCTGCCTTTAGAAATATTTACTGTGCTTCACATGTTAAGTGCCATCCAGCCCCACAATATCTCCCCAGAAAGCCTCTATGTGGAATATTAACTGACAAGAATTTATGACAAAACCACCATCTGTGACCTTCAGACTGAGCCAGACTGCTCTTGAGAGAAGTGGTTGCATTTAAAGGAATAGCTCACCCAAAATGCAAACGCCTTCATCATTTACTCTAACCATAGCTATCGTATGGCTTCAGAAGATGTCAAATTTAGAGCATGAGTCACACAGGCTACTTTTACGATACTTTTATGCTGCTGATGAGCACCTGGTCAAAACATACTTTTATTTTATAGATAAAAAAAAAAACAGCTTGGACATAGAACAAAACATCTCAGTTTCTGTTCCACAAAAGAAAGAAAGCTTTTAGACTAGAGCAACATAATGTGGTAGTTGAGCATACTTCCTGTAATACAACTTGCTGGATCCTGTTTTGTATAGCTGAAACACAGACTGAAAACTCACCTGTAGTCATGTAAGCAGTACTCATCTTCAAGCTCCATCCCATTCCATATCAAATGCTGCTGAGAGACCGGGATGCCTGTGAACCGAGATATGCCATGAAATGAGTATACACAGCAATCTTTTTATAATGTAAACTATAATAAACATTCAGCCACATGCACAGCCGTTTAGATGACCATGCTCCCTGCCGGACAGAAATATTTCATCAGGTTATTTAACCACAAACTTCAAGGAACATTTAACCATTAATAAACTGAAACAAATGAGTCAAATCGAAAATAATCAATTCTCTAAAAATGTATAGAAGAAGATCAGAACAAATATAACTCAGATCTGCCCCCCTGTGTACACCAAATAAATCAACAATCATTTCAACTTCGACATTTCATCTAGCAGTGAGCAGTAGATATACAGTAACAACACAAGAAACATGACAATGAGAACCTTTTTACGGTTATTATAGTCGTTCTTTCTTAGCACATAACAGAGCATAAAGATAAGTGTACTGCTTAAATTTTTCAGATGTTTGCTCTAGCGAACAGACGTACCTTTATCAGGTGTAAAGTGCAATGAGACACCAGAACGCACCCATGCAACACAAAACTAGTATCTGTTCCCAGAAGGGCTAGTTTTCTAGACAGGTTCAACAATGTGATGTGGTCAGAGCAGTTAGTGTGTGTGTGTGTGGCCTGTCCTAGTCTTGCTTTTTAAACTATACAGCCTCCATGTGCGTAATCTGAAACCGAATCTGAAACAGAAGTTTGAAACATTTCATACTGAATTCTTTAACATATCCACCTCGCACTTCTTTCCACAACCGGTCTGACTCCTGGAAGGGGGCAGCTGATGCGAAGTGTATCTGAGAATCTAAGATTAGCCCCATTGGAGCAACCGAAACTAGGCCATTCCTCACCTGTAATCCACAGGGTGAACAAACTCATCTTTAATAAAGCGAACTCCTGCAGAAAAGCACCAGACCTTGTGAAACTGGTGCTGTCTAACACATCAAAATGTTCCTGGGGGGAACCGTCTACGCTCGAGACTGGCATGTTTAAAGACCTCGGTGATGTATGCAACCGCCGTCTGGACTGACAACGTCCCATCTGGGTCTTCAGTTAATGTTTTTCCCGTCTCATTCATTTCACCCTTATCAGTGGAGTGTGCTGCATCAGTCAGACTCACAAATGAAACACGCTCAGTCCTAATTTTCAGCCCCATGTTTGCTCATGTGCAATTCACAAGAGACACACTACAAAAACCTGTTCATTCAAAGAATACTAGCATTTCTCTTCCTAACAAAGTCTTTCAACCATGCTACATGATGGTTGCTTTATAGGAGCAGTGATTATAGCTACTGAGTAATAACAATGGCAGCTTTCATAGTGATCTCCTATTTTGATTGCTCATGTGTTAAACTGGTAAGACACGTTTTATCTGTAACTGTAGAGAGAGCAGATCTGTTAAACAAGTCCAATTACTTAGCGTGCCAGTTGGTAATGAATGACTCAATTTCTTCTAAAGCTCTAAATCAGAATGAAAACATCAGACCTGTACTTCAGGGAATAAAACCATCTACAAAACTAATGATGGATATTTATTGTCTCATTAAAATTGTTCTAGATCACTATCCAGTCTGCACAGAGCAATTAAGGTGCATTTATTATTACAATGCATCATTGTTAACTTTTAGCCTAACATAAATGAGGTCTGTAATGGTTAGAGATTGTTTTAGATAAATGAAATGCGTATGTATGATGTAATGCATGACAACCAATAGCCAAAACCATTAGAATAAGTCATAATAATTAGGGCCATCATGTTTTTAGTTGCTGGTCACACCTATACTACCATTAAAAAGTTCTATTTCAAGTAAATGCGGTTCTTTTTATTAATCAAAGAGTCCTAATTTTTTTTTTTCATGTTTCACATTAGAATAAGAATAAATGTTTCTAATGCAAGGAAAGGAAATCCTCATTTTAGAATGATTGCTGGAGAACCATTGAAGACATAAATGTTAACATATGTTAAATTACATAATGTAAAAATAAAAAGAAAAGAAGGTATTCTAAATTCTAATAATATTACTTTTTTGTACTATATTTTAATCAAATAAATGCAGCCTTGGTGCGCAAAAGAGACTTTTTTTCTAAAACTTTACAAACTTTTTTTTGACACACTTTTGAAGGGTAGTGTATTAGAGCAATCTGTAAGGAGAATAACCCCTTAACCTAAAAGTTTTAATAGTGTAATGTCTGTATATGTTTATATGTAAATAAATGGTCACCATTTTTATCCACATAATCCCTCACTAAATACGAGCTCATAAAATAGCATGAATAATAGTTCTACTTATTTAAGAATAAGAAAAATGCAGTTTAAAACAAATTAGACCAAACGCATGTAATGTCATTGATGCATCAGAGTATTCACTGTGTGCTGTCTAGTGAGTCAAGAGAGGACACATACCCTCCAATCTCAAGATCTTGGCCTTGACTGAGACCACCTGTTCAAATGGAGAGACGCACAGCTGGAAGCAGGTCCCTGTCAGAGTCTCAATGAACAGCTCCATGGTCTCGCTGAAGGGCAGCTTGTAGTGCACCATGCCTACATTGTCATCATTGAAAAACGGTGGGTTCCTCTTGTCAGTCATTACTGCAAAGGACAGGGCTCAGGATGAGACGATGATGAACCCTGCCCAAGGTGGAGGAGTGAGGGTGGAGATGTCGCCTCCGTCACAGTAGGAACACATCATGCATGGAGCTTTGGGCTGTGGAGAATAACAATAGTTGTATTAAAAAATATTCAGATGTCTGAGGAGTATACATTATATATATATATATATATATATATATATATATATATATATATATGTATGTATATATTTACTACTAATTAGTTCACTTCCAGAATGAAAATTCTGTGATCATTTACTCACTCTGCACTTGTTCCAAACCTTCTTTTTTCTGAATATCTTCTTCTAACAGAAGGAAGAAACTCATACAGTTTGGAACAAGTGAAGTGTGAGTAAATATCACATATCAAGTTAATGACAAAAGTTTACACACACCTTGCAGAATCTGCTAAATGTCGATTGAGTTAATTGTTTTATCCAAATAACAGGGCTTATTTTTAAAAATGCATGTTATTTTTTTATTTAGTACTGAGCTGAAAAAGATATTTCACATAAAATACATTGACATGTAGTCCACAAGAGAAAGAAACAGCTGTATTTATAAAAATGTATTCAAAAGTTTGAAAAAAAAAACACGCTTGATTCTTAATACTGTTGTTACCTGAATGATCCACAGCTGTTTTCTATTTGAAATATCTTATTCAGTTCAGTACTAAATAAAACATAACATGCATTTTGCACGATCCCTCATATTTTGGTAAAATAATTAACATTCTGCAAGGTGTATGCAGGCCTGTAACAATTACATCTTTTTGTTGTGCGATATATAACCCCAGAAATAATTGTGATAAATGATATTATTGTAATTTTAACACCATTTTATGCCACTAAATATATAATCATAATATAATAGCATAATAATGCAAGAAGGTCAACAGACTTTCCAATGACAACAAACTTTTAATTCTTAAGAATACTTAGATCATGGAAATTAAGTATCAAAATATAAGATACCTTAAAACACTTCAATAAATTGTAAATAAACATTTTCTAACAAAAAGTAAAAAAAGAAGAAAAAAAGCATGAATAACTTGTATGGAGATTTTTCCCTGACCTTTTCTCTGTAAATTAAGGGTGCACATTATTGCTGAAAAACTCAGTCACTGGTTAGCACAAAGGCACATCTGCCTGCCTATCTATCTACGGCTGGATACCTAACAGCCTATTTATCTATATAGATCCATCTGTATCTATATCGACCTATGACTTCTGTTGATCCATACTGTTTATTTATGATTGTTTGTTTACAATTATTCTAAACAACACAAAAGTGCCTTTAAAGAAACAAATGATGTTTGTCTAACTTATTCTCGCCAAAAGTCGACTACTAAGTGCAGCATCCAAAGGTCCAGTCGACTCGGTGCTTTGGGTTTTAAAACAGGGGTTCAGTTCACCTTTAGTCCTCTTACCTTGACCGCATCAGAAGAGATCTGCAGGGGGACAGCTGGATCAGAGAGCCCTGGCTGATGACCCAGACACAACACACCCCAAAAGCTAGGTGGTTGCTCCTAAAGGTAAAACGACCGATTCCCTAGTCTCTTTAACTTACTCTTATCCGACAGAAACTCGCAATACAATGAGCTTTGATTCTATTTTAGTGGCTACGTTAGCTGGTTTAGCAAAAGCGGCACAGGCAGACGAACTACTCGCAAATGCCGTTGATGCCTGTACATTTCTATACCATATTTGCCGTTTCTGCACGCCGATACGTTACCTTATTTTTTTCGAGCCTCGGACAACCGCTTTTGTTTCGTTGTTATGCGGCTCGAAGGCCCCATTAAAACAGAATATATATATTTAAAAAAAACTGAAAAAGGAGGCAGCTTATGTGATGCTCTTGATTGACAGTGAGTAGAACGAATGACGTTAGCTGTTGAAGAATAAGAGGGCCGTTCGTCCAATAGCAATGCAGAGTGGGCGGGACCACTCTCTCGACTCCCTTTCCATCTCCCGGATGTTACCTTCTCGGTCACCCCTGGCAGCGTCAAACAATGATTTGTGGCCGTGTGTGGTTGTACTACAGTGTATAACACTAAAAGCTTTAAGGATTAGTTTAGCAATGGTTTGGTCCTCTGCAAACGTGTTTCACGTGAATTCACGCACTCGTACTCATTCAGTACGTTTCATAAAATATATTTTCTTTTTTCCAAAAATCATTTCACATGCAACACGAGAAAACTTCAGCTCGAGTTATAAAAACATCACCAACAAAAGCACTTACGTGTGCGTACATGTTAAGAGATAATGGCACAGCACTAGAAAATGAAACCTTACAGTTGACAATGTCAGAGGAATGTCTAAACTCCTCTTTTACACATTACCAGTCAATCCCATGTTTAAAGTGCTAATAAAAGACACATAAAACATTGCAAATGCCAATACCATTTGATGACCGCTACATCATTTACCAATCAGATGACTTCACAGATAGCATTAGATGTACATAGATTTACGATCTTGTTTTCCTTTTTTTTCTTTCTTTTTTTTTTAAGTGACCTATTAGAGTTTAAATTAGTAAGAAACAGTAATACATCTACCTACATTTAGGCCATGAATATCGCTACAGAGTTAAACAAACAGCTGTTAATTAGAAGGCTCAGTTTCCCCCAAATGCGTTCAGGGGATCATCGAAAATACTGTTCCCCGTTTCCAAGGTTGAGATGGGATCCTGAGCAGGCTGGGTCTTCTTCGACTTAGAGGACGGCTTCACCGCTGGTTTCGTAGTCCCAGTCGAAAAGATATCATCTGTGAGATGAAAAAATGGAAATTATATGCAAATTATATGCATAAGAAATTATATGCATACAAGGTTATGCTTAGTAAAACATGGCATAGTATGCTCCATGCAGCATATTGCTATTTGGGGGAAAATGCTTGTACACAACGTATACCTGTTTTTACAAATCTGAACACTTTTGTGCATGAGCAAAACCTGTATCTGTGCATACACGCACTCAGTCAGAATGAAGAGTGTTTTGCAAAGATAACTAACCCATGTCATCATCGAATATAGATTTTGCCTCCAATTTCTTCTTAGCTTTCTTCTGTGGCTTGGTGCTTTTCGAATCAGCAAAAATATCAACATCATCATCAAACAAGCTTGCATCCAAAGACACTTCCTTGGGCTTCTTCTGGGCCTTGGGAGGTTCTTTCACGTCATCCTGTAAACATTAATTGTATGGTCGATAGGGAAATAAAAGAAACAGTCATACCACTCCATACTACCAAATTCATTTGTTAAACTAAACTGAATTAAAGAATGTGAGATATCTACCTTGAAAACATCTGGTTTTGCAGAGCTGGCCTGTGCGTTGGAGTTTTTACGATCTGCACTTTTACTACTTCCTGCTCCAAAAATATCATCATCATCATCATCTAGGAAGGAAATTTCTTTAGCTTTCTGGAGAGGCTTCTGTTTCACTTTGGCAAAGAGATCATCCTCATGGCTGTCAAAAATAGACGAGGCCTGGTCTTTCTTTGAGGCTATGATGGCCTCGGTTTTGGAGGCTTTCTTACGGCCTTCCTCAGGGGTCTTTGCTTTGTGTTTTGAGGAGGGAACAGGCTTTGTGGCAAAGAGATCATCTGAATCAAACAGATCATCTCCAGAATTCAGAAATCTCTTTGGCCTGACGGCTTCATCGGGGGTCTTGGCAGGAGGAGGGGTGCTGACAGGTATAGTGAGCGCTGAGGGTCGCACTGAAACAGGGTTAAAGGTCGAGACAGAAGCAGCCATAACTGCTTCATCAGCTTGGATAGAGGTGCTTTCCCCAACAGCTTCCTCAGAGTCCTGTGCTGCAAGATGTCTTGCTGCCCTTGTCTGTGGCCGCCGTCGCACTGCGCCTTTAGCCCGACCCTGCCATAGAAAAAAGACATTCGGACATTCTACTAGTGTTCATTTTGTTAAAGAATTTATAAAGAATAATATTCACAGACAACTTTTTTTCCATCTCTCAGATGAGACGACACCACACCAACATCATTAAACACTAGCTGTGACTATATCAACAGAAGACGAGACTAAAATGCATTGTAAAAATGTATTAAAATTAAAAAAAGATCTCTATATACAAAATCTGTCTATATTTTCTTCAACAAATATGAGCGGAGAAAAATGGGGATAAATAGAAATGTAGACTGCCAAACATTCCCAAACTGTAACAAATCATGGGCTTTGACTATATTGTTTGTGATTGTGATTTCTGAATAAATGCACTTACACAACCTCTCTGACACAAAGTCTTTTTTGTTCCTTTTAATATATAAACATGATTATGATTTGGAATTATATTAATAATAAAAATGTCACTTTTTAAGCTTTTGAGAGAAGGTTTTACCTTTTTTCATAATGTAGAGCAGGGTTTGGCAATCTATTTGTGTGTAAATGCTTCAGAAATATTTAAGATTCTGTACTTTTTGTAGGATATGTTTATGTGATTAATAAATCAGAAAACTTACGCTAAAATAAGCCATGTGTTGGAGTTGATATTGTCCTGATTTGTGCTCATAGGTCAAAGTGCAATAATGTTGATCAGACAACAATCAGGATCAGTAGTAAAAAAATTATTGATTATAAGTTTAAACATGTATCGCGACTAAAATGTGAATAAAGTTTTTATTTACTAAACCTACACTAAATTCCCAATTAATTAAAGTGTTGGTTAAATTAGTACCACACCACACCAACAGCAGCATTTTTCATCTTGTGACATCTATGAAACAAACATACTGCAGTCTGACCTACCTTGTTAGCATTCTGTAGCGTGCTGACCTGAGCGGGCGAGTCAAAGCTCACCCCTCCCTCACTGGAGGGCCGATGACCAGGGGTCGTATCTCGAGCTGGCAGCGGCTTGGCAGCTGCAGGGAAGGAGGCAGGTGCCAGGCCAGGGATCACGCTGACGGCTCCTGGAATCCGTGGCACCGCGCCTGGCAGAAGGCTGGCAGGGTTGACAGCTAAGCTAGCCTGAACGGAACAAAACAGGTCTTTAAATCTGTGACAAAACTTAAAATCAATGCACACTGTGCCCTCTGCTCACATGCCAAGATCAGAGAGGAAGTTGTACTATTTTAGAAGTACACCAGATTTGCATTTCCTTATAACATGCCTGTGCATGCAAGGCAGCAACAGAATAGTAAACAGAGTAAAATCTAGGTTTTAGGTCTGTGTCAGTAAGTCAAGATGGCTTAGTAGCTTAAATTGAAGCAAGAAAGAAATCACAATTCAGTATGCAAATATTAAGTCAGTCGATGTCATAATGGTTGGTTATGTGGTAAATATCAATACACTGCTGCCTTGCAAACACTGTAAACAACACATTGCTAGATTCAGAGCAGTGCATCAAGTGGTTTTCCTTTTGGTGCAATAATGGTTTATAGCATTGGCATAGAGAAATCAGTGTTATGGCAACGCTACAGATGTTCTGGTATACCAGAAACAGTGAAAATGTTAACAGAAAAGAATATACATATATGTATATCTATATATAGTTTGCAGACACAGATTGTTGACAGGCATTGAGGAGTCATAAAGCAAGATTGTAGCTTTTCTTTGACTTCTGAGAAAAATCATGCCAGGAGGACAAAGCAAACACATATAGAAATAGAGATAACACTGTTTTCACAATGAGAGAAATGGAGGATAAAAAGTGTAGAGATTTTTTATTTATTTTTTTAAACGTTACTTGAAGATCTCCAATCCTTGAGGAGGTTTTTTTAGATTTCGGAAGACTTGTAGGCTCCTGTGCGATTAAATAACACAGATTACACAGAAGTCAACCAATAAAAACCACGTTAACAGGTTCTGGAAATTTCTCAATGTTTTAAACGTGGTAAATTAATCAAATTAAAAATAATAATAAAAGAAAAAGGAAAAGTTTTCAGTTACTCCATAACACAATTATAATTCATAGTTACATCTTTAATCAAATGTTAAAATACCCTGTTGTTTTATATAAAAATACCCTGTTGTTGAATAAAGATTAATTAAATTAGCAAAGTAGATTTATTTCATTCTGAGTATACCTTGCTTGGAGTCGGTGTTGATTTGTCCGTTTCATTTGTTTTAGGCTTGCTGGGCTTCTCAGGTACTTTCTGTATGTGGATAATAAAGTACAAGTATTTATAGAGCATTGGCTTTCACATTTAACAACAAAAAACGTACGAGTTGGGAAACAAACGGTACCGGAGGAGCTTTAGGCTTTGCTGAACTGAAGAGGTCATCGTCATCATCATCCCTGAACAGTGAGGGGACAACAGGTTTTACAGAGCTCTGAGACGCCACCTGTAAAATAAAATATTATACTTCATCAGTAAGTAACCTCTGTGTCACCATGAAGAGGAAAAGTCTAAACGCTGTGTAGACAGAATTACATCATAGCATAGACTTACAGCCGGTTTAGGAGATGTGGCAAAAAGGTCTACATCGGGATCGTTGTCTCTCTGTTGCGTGTGACTGAAAAGCAGTTCCTCGTCTTGGAACACACCTGTGCTCTTCATTCCATGATCCTGAGATCAGAAGAAAAAAAAAGAAAAAAAATCTCCTTCCTAAAGTCTTTCAAATTCATACCTTACAGCACTAAATACCTCAAACAACTAACCTTTAGTGCATTCTTTTCTATTGATTTGGATGTTTTAGGTGCAGGAATTATTAAATCACTGTTCATATCGCCATCGTCATCATCGTCATCTTCATCATCAAAAAGACTCAGTGCTGTTTTCTTGGCCTTGGTCCCCTTACTCTCCATGGGTGGAGGTCCCTCCTTTAGCAGCTCGTCACTATCAGCAATCTCTTCTTGATTATTAGTCTGTTTCTGTGGAATAGAACACAGTTCTCTAACCTTTTTTTGTGAGCATATATTAAAGGTGTAAACCATAAGGGTCAATATTCCTTGCCATTTTATTTTATGCTATGTGTTCATATTATATGCAGTCAAAAGTTTGGAATAATGATGTTTTTGAACACCACGTTCTAGGCTTGTGACACTGAAGACTGCCGAAAAATCAGCTTTGTAATCACAGAATGGAATTAAATTTGTAAATATATACAAATTATTTTAAATTGTAATATTTCACAATATTGCAAGTTTTACTGTATTTTTATCAAATAGATGCAGCCATGGTGAACATTAAAAAAAGCTTCTTAAAAAAAAAACCTCATTTGTTTATTATTTTGTAAACATTCTACTCACTTTACTTGTGTCTTGCTTGTCTGCTAATACATCGATTCCACCAAAAAGGCTGACTGCTCCTACTGGCTTCTTCTTAATCTCGGTGCTGTCCTCAGAGGATGGAGTGGATTCCACAGGCTTCTTCTCCACAGGCTTCTTCTCCTCCGCTATCTTGTTTTTTGCTACATTAGGCACATTCTCCTCCTCCGTAGATTCAATCTGAGAGGGAGCACCGGAACGCTGAAACACAAAGTTATTATTAGCTACTAATATAAACACAGTAAATAAAACTTGGCTGACAATAATGATGTAGATACTAAGCAAAAAAGTATGTGTCTAATAATTCATAATGAATTTCGGTTCAGTAAGCTTTTTTTTTTTTGTATGAATGAATACTTTTATTTAGCAGGAATATATTAAATTGATCATGTTGACATGTATGAAGTTATATGATTTCATAAAAATGATTATTTTCATCAAAGAATCGAAGGAACAAAAAATAAAAATCACGGGTTCTACCAAAATAAAAGTTATGATGCTGAAATTAAGCTTTGCATCACAGGAATAAATTCTATTGTAAAATATATTAAAACATATACATATACATACATATATAAAATTTTCAATTGTAATACTATTTAACATATAACTGTGGAATGCAGCCTTTGTTGAGCATGTAAGACTTCTTTTAAAATCATAAACATATCTTACAGACAGCAAATTTTGAAAGGTAGCCCAAAAAGTCTATGTACACTTACCTTCGCTTCAGAAGGAGTTTTATTTGCAGGTGTTTTGAAGCCAAAAAGAGGTTCTTTGTCCTCATCATCATCATCTTCATCCTCAAACAGCAAAGATACTCTCTGAGATGACTTCTTGCTGCAAGAACAGACAAAAAAAACAAACACTTTACAGCATAATTATTTATTGTTTCTCTCACTACTTTAGTACATGAACTGATCACAGATCCACACACCTTGACTCATATTTGGCTGAAAACAAATCATCATCATCATCAAACAGGCCATCTTTCTGTGGTGTTTTGACACTGGGTAGCCTGGAGGGGGCGCTAACACTCGACTTCATTCCACTGGGCTTCACTTCCGGGTTCTCTCTACTGGGTTTAGAGCTCATCCACTGATCCTGATATACAGACGAGCAAATGTTGTGCCATGACATGTGAGATCATCGACTGAACCAATAAAAATGTCATCAAAATAAAATGACAATTTTGTAAAAAGGTTTTGTATGGTACCCTTATTTTGTACAGTATTTGTCCAGTTGTACTAGTGACTGTATTGTAATTGTTTAACTCTGCATTAAACACACAAATACCTCATCATCGCTGAAGAGTGAACTGGATACAGGTTTCTTGGGTTGTAGAGATGTTTTTTTGACCTGAACTGACTTGGGCTTTGGTGTTGATGAAAAAAGATCCTTAGAAAAAAACGAAAACAGACATGTTAAAAACCACTGAATAGCATGAAATATATCCACATTACTATCTCTTTAAGTTAAGCAGGCTTAACGTCACCTCTTCTTCTTCTTCATCATCAAATATTGAGAGCGGAGCTTTACTGGGTTTGTTCGGAGTTGTAGGCTTTGATTTACTTGTAGTTTCACTTGCAAATAGCTTTTAAACAAGAACCGGAAAAGCAAATACATCAATGACAGGTATCAGGAGTCTGTTATCAATTTGATCAATTTTCAGTAATTACATATACAATGATTTACTAATATACTATACGAAGTTAAACAAAATTACTCAAATATAACACTATGTAATCACTGGAATATTCACAGTGTTGCTTCATTTTATATCACCTGTGAAATTATTGCAAAAATACCTGAATATTAAATACATGGCCTAGTACTACACTGAGAATAGGCTCTCTGTGTCAGAACTATAGTAAAGTGTCGTACTTGTGAGTCTTCATCGTCTGAGAACAGACTCTTGCTGTGTGTTTTCTGTGATGCTCCCAGAGCAGGTGAAGGTTTGACTGCTTCAGACGGAGGTCCACTCTGCACAAACAATGCAGAAATAATAAATATCCCTTAACACAGCAGGTATTCATACAACAGAGACACTGAAAGTTTTCTACCTCTTCAGACTGGGCAGATTCTTCACTGGTGGAAGGCCGGCGTTTCTTCAGACCCTCCAGTATATTTTTAGTGCCAGGCCCAAACACTGAAATGGCACCAACAGGAAGCTGCAAGCAAACCCATTCAGTACATAACCAATAACAACGATCATAATGAAATACTGATGATTAAAAAGCAGACCTTTTTCTCTGGAGGACGTGTCTCCTCTTCTCCCTCAGCTCTTTTGTCTTGTTGGGAAAGAGCTGCACTGGCTTTCTCGCTGAACATAGCTCCGCCTCCATCGCCGTCATCATCATCCTCATCAGCTTCTCCAAACAGGTCTACTGGCTTCTTTGGCATTTGCTTCTCTTGTCCTGATCGCAAAGACACACATTTAAGTATTCCCATAAAGAAAGTCATCTGTCATACTGCAGGGCAAATGTGCGAGATTTACCAGGGGTGGATTTGTGAAGTGGCTTCCCACTGAAGAAATCATCATCGTCGTCTTCATCATCAAACAGCCCTCCCCCCACCGAGGCACGTTTTGGAGCTGCCTGCACTTTGGGCTTCACCGGACTCTTGCTGGTTTTACTCTCTAGTGAGTCTGAATCATTTGGGAAGCCAAAAAGTTTGTTTTCTGTGGGTAAGGGGCATGAATTTATCTTACTTGTTAGTTATTACAGGAAACTTTTATGCAAAACAGCGTGCGAGTAGGCAAATTTATTGCAGTTCATGCATACCAGGAAAGATGGAGACAGCGCCAGCGGGTATTTTCTTAATTTTAAAAGGCTCTACAAAAGCATATGCAAAAGATAAGGTGATGGAGTTATACATGTCAACAAATGGTGGGTTTCAGAATGTACAAAGATAAAAGAGAGTAAGAAAATGATTATGTGTGCAGCCATCAAGTCATTATAATAAAAAAGAGATCCTGACACCCTTGTTAAATGTCTACTTATAAAACACATAAATACACTGATTCAGGGGTTAAAGCAAAATAAGATCCTGAGCCTGAACTACTCCTGGGGGCGGGGCAGCACATGCAATGCATGCAATGAGCGATGCGCTTTTAACAAATGAAAAGATACTATGACAAAGTTATTGCTTTAAACTGATTTTTTTAAATGAATATATGTTTGACCTGAAGAATGAAAGCTGTATCACACACTTGGAAAGTTAAGAGCTATAGCACCGCTTATCAACATGAGGGGTGTGACTATACACAAAATACAGATACTTGGTTCACTAAAATAAGACAATGTTTTAATACTATTTTTAAGAAATAGTATTTAAGAAATTTGTCTTTTAATTACCCAAATTTAAACCATGCAGTTGTATTTAGTAATATTTTAACTAATCTAGGGCTGTAACTAATGATTATTTTGATAATCAATTAATCTACTGATGATTTTGACAACGGAGTAATCTGATATTTTTTAGTAATACAAACAGACCTAAGTGGAGCTTAAGACCTAAAACCAGGCTTTAGTATGACTATTTATATATAAACTAACGATGAGGCAATAATAGTTGGCTCAAATAAAATATAAAAACCAAGAAATTACATGATTGTATTGAACAATACTGTTAAAATACATAATATGAACATTACCAACTTAAGTACATTATGTATTAAAACAAACACCTTAAGATGTCGCCAACACTAGTGATGCTTCACTTTACAGCGTAATTAAACCATGTTTAAATACATTAAATTTTAATATTTGGCCACGTGCAGAAACTTTTATTTTGAAATCGCGATATACATTAGTGTATTGTATATGACGCGCTATACATACATGTACATGACTAAATATGTCATATGTCACAGTACATGACATATTTAGACATAAGTTGATATATTCTCCTGTGTTAGCAAAGGTTTATAAATGATTTACATTACAAATCTAGTGAGATAATGCACACTGTTTTTCCAGATGAACGTTAATTCAAATTCACAGGAATAGTTTAGTCCCTTTCACACATACAGTCTTCACTGGTAAATGACCAGTACGTTACCATTAAAAGATCGTGTGTGAACAGGACCTTTTCAAAAATCCCAG
This sequence comes from Carassius auratus, assembly GCF_003368295.1. NCBI lineage: Eukaryota > Metazoa > Chordata > Actinopteri > Cypriniformes > Cyprinidae > Carassius > Carassius auratus. Next base: position 18,119,863 of record NC_039255.1, on the reverse strand, counting down.
TAAATTTGTTGTGGCAATCATATTGTTCTTATGGAAATGACATGATTACTTTGAGCTGTTTACAAAGCTCAGCAGATCTGTAATGAACTTTTTGTTGCACTTCTCCATTCATCAGGGCTGTGACTCAGCAACTGATACTATATTCTGCGCGTCTCGTGTTTAAAGACCAAAACATTATGATTGGCTGGTAATGTTAGTTTGGTTGAGAGTGAAAGCTGCTCCTCTCTTACCATTGGTAGGGCGAACTCATGGACTCGAAAGTGATATCAATCAACAAGATTTTTTTTTTTCCCTAATGTAGGATTATTTTTTCCCATAGCCAAATGCTGCAAGCCAGAAATCTGGCACGGTGCCGGATAACTTTAAGCCCTGCTGATTTATTTTTTTAAGTCAGAAAGTTATTTTAAATAGCCATTTACAAATTACATAAGTCAAATTAAAATGATAATTTTTTTCCCAGTCAACCAGGTATTATAAATGGCTTTTTACAAAATACATAAATAAGTAGAAATTAAATAATTATAAAAGTTTCCCCCAGTCAACCAGGTATCATAAATAGCTATTTACAAAATACATAAATACACATGAATACTGAGAGACTGTGGAGTGAAAGCAGGAAATTGTTTTTTTGGAACAATGGATCATATTTGACTATAGTATTGCACAAATGAACAATCAGTATAAAAGCTGTGATGTAACAGAAGTAGCAACAGATCTTTTCTTCTATACTGTGATGTACATCAAAGTGAAATGGTGGATTATAAAAAATAAAAAAAAATAAAAAAAAGATTGTAGGATGGGACTTGGTTCTATGCATCTGAATGTGAGCTTGCGTCCCAAGTTTGAAATATCAAGTAGGACTGGCCTACATCTGACTTGAAATGTGCAACAGAATAAGAGCTGAGAGGAGTTACCTGTTGACTGGGTTACAGTCTTTTCCATCGGCTCGGTTTTGGGTGCATCAGAAAACAGATCTCCCTGAGAAACAAATATAATGAAAGGACTTTTCAAAGATTACTACCATGTCTTTTTCTAGTTGTACTTGTATGCTTTTGTATGATTACTACATTATTATTTACCAACCTCATCATCATCATCAAACAGGCCTTTTCCTCCACTAAAAAGTCCACCCTTTCCACCGAATGGAGAATAATCCTCATCTTCCATTTTTGGTGGTTTGAACATCTCATCCTGATCATCCTCCACTATAATTACACAAACATAAAAAAATATAGAATTATTCTACTAGCTACAGTATATCCAACAATTACCTAAAAATCTAAATAACAGTGTAGTTGTTTACAATAAAATACATATGTAGTCATCTGCTGATTCTTAGATGTAAATTTACTACCATACAAAAAGTTTAGGGGTCAGTATGATATTTATAATTGTTTTTTTATTTAACATTGCTAATAAGAAAGACTGCATTCAATTTGTGCATTAAAGCTTTGCTATGACAAGCGACAATAAAATATATTAAAATAAATAGTCAAATGTTTTCACTGTGTTTTTGACCAAATAAATGAAGCCCTGGTAAGCATAAGAGACTTCTTTCAAAAAGCCACAGAAAAATAAAGAAATACCGACCCCATACTTTCGAACAATAGTGTGCTTTTTGATCTGATAAGCACGTGCTATGTGAAGTGAACACACAGGCGCTCGTACCCTGAGGTTTTGGCTTTGTTTTACTCTTCTTCTGAGTGATGGATGGGCCTGAAGACAATGCTTTAAAACAAACAAGTGCATGCACACAGATGAACGTGAGAATGAAAACTGAATGGAAGGATGAAAACCTGTTAAACAATCAAACAATTAAATCCATATGTTGTTCGTGACCATACATGCGCGATCTGCTTCTGGCTTATTCGGAGTCTCTCCCTTGATTCTGGCTGCTAGTTCATCAGCAAAGGATGGCAGACCAGTGTCCTGAAAGACATGGGATGCAGGAAATTCAATGCCTTTTGTTTACACATTTTACCATGATAATGTCTCATAATACTAATTCTCTAAGTATGTCAGAGTTGTTAAGAAAATGCAAAACTATTAACCTTTCTGAGCTCGTCTTCATCCTTATCAGACCCTCCAAATATGTCCGAATCTTCATCTTCATTCTCTTCCTCGTTGTCATCATAAGCAACAGACGGCTTCTATGGGATGAACAAATGAACCTAAATAAGGCTTTCAAAATATTGCAGTCATCAAATGTCTAATTAACTACATTTCAAATGTAAGAAATTAGCCTATTAAGAATTAAGTGCATTTATATATTATTAAACTATGACTGCAGTGTGAATTTGTCACCCATTTATAAAACATCAAGACAACAGAATAGAGTTTTTAAATCTTACTTTCTTAAAGTTGTCATGGACTTCCTCATCCTGGTCAGAGTATTCATCCGACTGCTTTCGGAATTTAATCCAAATGTAGAATGATACATAAATATATGTCATTTAGAATTTCTTTTCAACAAAACAAATTATGCATTCAATTAATAAAATCGGAATATTTTTTAACATTCTTAAAATGTTATTGACACAATTCATAAAAACGTGAAAGTGCATATCATCATCTCTTGCCTCATCGCCTTCTTCAACATCACTCTCAATGACGCTGTCTCTGTCGCTCCCAATAGACATTTCTATAAAACACAGACGAGTTAAAAGCAACCTAAAACAGGAGGAAGAAAATCATAAAGATTATGAATCGGAAATCTCACCATCACTGGACAGATCGCCCAGGCCAACATCATCCTCATCCATAAATGCTTGGGAACCAATCAAGTACGGCAAAGGCCTGTCCACATACAGGTCCTACCAATAAAAATACAATTAGGCAGAAAAAGTTGTCAGGATATTTCCATAGGCATGGCTCAAGTCCCTCTTTCAGTGTAAGTTTTTGGGATTTCTTTGCTAATTTTAACACCACTAATCCAAAATAAAACACTAATTACATGTATATAATAACCAAATAAGTGCTAAAGGGAAACATTTACCTTCGCTTCCAAAATAGGCTCGACTTTTTCCAGAGTCTCCTCATCCTCAGAGTCCGAGTTTCCGGCTTTAATGTCCAGCTGTTCGAAAGCAGATTCCAGGACCTTCAGACCATAGTTGACAGCTTCTTGGATTTTGGGAATAAGTTCTGCTTCCTTCTGTTCCCTTGACTTCTCCTTCACATGCATGAAATAATAGGATAATCATTTGCTTGAAACCATTATCAAGCATTAACATTTTCATCATAACGTACTATATGAAATCATGGAAATGACCGACGGCAGAAAGAACCAGAGAAACACTATCACTACCTGTTCAGGCTGTTTCTCCGTGGTTTCTGGCTTTGGTGCAGGGTCTTCCACCTCTTCGTCATAAACCCTCTAATAAAAAACAAAGAATAAAAATACATCTGATATCACAATAAACAATTTTTGTTTGTGTTTACACCTTTACTTTTTTCTTGAAATGTATCAAATCTCACAATCTTCTCAATATGACGTGAGAAAAATACTCAAAGAATTTAAAGGGAGGGAGGTACACTGAACAGGAAATATATCAATAATATAAATATCAAAAGCTGACGGACTCTCCCCCATATTATATCAAGACAAGTGTGATATGTCAGTGGTGTTTCAGTTTAAAACTGCTTTGCATCCACATACTGTATAAAGTGAATTGTCATTTAGCTAAAATCGTGAAAAAACTCATACGTTTTCAATGAACTGTGTGTTGGACAGCATGAGGAAGTCGTTAAACACTGTGTGTAGGCGACTGTCTGTGGCTTTAGTGTCCCGGATAAGACCATCCAACTGCTTCTCAATCTCATGGGTCTTGGACAACATCCTTTGAGAGAAGTCTTGCAGGAAAAGAAACAACTGCAGAGATACAAATAAACACCCATCTGTATAACGCAGTGGCGAGTGCACACGATATGAATATGAAATATGAATGCATTGCACCCCGTACCCCTGAATCTGCTGCCAGGGACCAGTTTGTGCTGGACTTCTGCATCTCTGCCAGTGTCCAGGGTCTCTCCCACACCTGCTCGGCCTCCCCATTATGATTACTGGGGCCATTCTCCATCAAATTAGACATGCTGGTTTAATAGAAAGATATCATAACTCAAGATTACATAGAGAAGATTATATCTCATTAAGATTGGTGTAGGACTGCTCCTGGTGAAAAAGAAATGCGCTTAATTGTCTTGAATGTGCAGTGTACTTCAAATCTTAAAAGCATATATTTAAAACCGTACTTGCACATGATGTAATTTTAATAAAGAAAAGGCCACTTAATTGTATTTAAAAACAGTACACATTCAAGACTGTTTACGTACTTAACACACTTAAGTACACATTTTAAAGTTACACTTTTGTAAAAATGTGAAAATAAAAATTTCATAATTACTTTTTGATAATCTTTTTATCATGTATAAAAGAAGTGCACTTATTTTGATGTGTTGACTATAAGACACAAGAGCACATGTAAAGTAAGTTACTGTAATTTTAACTGTAGTGTGTTATTTGGTTTGATTTAAGTTAATATATTTTAAAAGCATTAAATGTCAATTTCATCATTACAAATGTGTAGTTAGTTACATAACATAAATGTTTAAAATAAAATGTAAATTGTTTATTAATGTCAGTACATTTGGCAGTACACATTAACCACATTTCAAAGACAATAGAGGAAATTGCATATAAAGATGCACTTAAGTCATACTTAAGTGATTCAAAAATAACTCTGATTAATTTAATTGTGCATAAATTAAATATGAAATGTATTTTAATTTTGCAGTAAATAACATTCAATTAAGCATCTGAAAACATTACATCCAATTTAAACCGAATTATATTAAAGTAATAATTATATTATTTCCGTAATAATAACTTTGAAAAGCATGCTAATGTGTTCCTCTTTTTCAAAATCCCCTGATCAAAAATGAAACCTTATTTATTTAAAGCCAGACATTTTAATATTTGCATCTAACAGGTGCTACTGGTATACATAACACAACGTGTAAACAAAACTACTAAAGTTAATCATTTTGGAGAAATGAGAGAAAAACTTTTCAGTTAAACCGTTGTAACTATGTGCCCATGACACATCAGCATATGCAGAGGCGATAACCTCAACCTTCCTCAAATCCTAAACGATTAAAAATCTAAGTAACGTTACATACAGCTGAATGCACTTTTTAAACGTCATTAGAAGTTATTTTACCGTTTTATGCATTTGTGTGTGACTGCTTAACCATGCAGGACTAGCTGCTGTGCTAGCAACTCACAGTCTGAATCTCTGCTAATGTCATTTAGAGTAGATTTACCTTACATATGTCCTGGGATCAAACACCCTCTGTAATGTTTTCCTTCACATCAAAATATCACTAATCCAGCAGTGATGGTCTTCAAGGACAGCTTTCGGCTGTCATTCGTCCCATCATCAGCTCAGTGTTTTGAGAGGTCGGCCATGTTCCGTCTGTAGAGAATCAGCTGATTCTGGTCACCTGACTGACTGAGGCGCGCGGCGCGTCCCCTGATCTGAGAACAGCTGCTCGTGCGCGTGAATGACGCTGTTCATAAACGGAGCGGATTTAAACTGATCTCAGAGCAGCATCGCCTAACGTTTATGACGAGAGGGAAAAACATGATTTTTTTTAACGGATTGTCATACATTTTCATTTAAAATTAATGTTAACTCTTGAAAATTCAAATTAAAAAGGCATAAAAGATGCAGTGATGATATATTTTGTATATCATAAAATGTCCACATTTTTCATGAGAGAGGCTAAATATGAATCAGTAAAATCTTTATTTTGCGAGCAAACTGTATATGATCGTTAGTTTTCTGACTATTTGTTTGGATTTTCTAGTAGTGAACGTCCATCCAATATCTTATACTCTGAAGTACTCTGGAGGTAAAAGGTCAAATTTGAAGTAACCAAACTGAAGTAAATAAATTTAAGCAAAAATAAAAAAGGAAACAACTACCCTTATGAAACAAAAATATATTGCAGTATATTGGAAAATATCATGTAATATATTAGGCATATATTCTTATATATATTTACTTTTTCCAATATATTGCAATATATTGAAAGCGGCAATCATTTGTATATTTTGCAATATATATTATATAATATATGTATCAACAATATATTATCAAATGTATTCAAATATATAAAATATTAGAAAATAAAAAGGAAAAATAATATATTACAATATATCACAATATATTTTAAGAAATATATTGCTAAATATATTTTCCTTTCGTAACGGTATACATCCTAGTGACCTGATATAATGGAAGCATGACACTACAGTGTTGCAAATATCTGCCCATTTATTCACAGAAAATTTTTTTTAGTAACTGCAAAGCTTACGTGTTTCTTACTGCTTATAATTCATTCAATATTAGTTAGTATTAATCAGTAGACGTTCATGACTTTAAATGTAAATAACCTATCTTAAAAAATGATTTAAAAAACGTAAATAGACTAACAATTAATTAGTTTAATGCTATTTTCAAACAAACAAGCTGTTTAAGTTGCCCTTGCAATCAAGAATGAAGATAATGTTGCTGAAAGACATTTATTGATGTGTGTTTAAAGTAAAGGGTAAAAATAGCTAAATGTTAACATTAAGATAATAAAAAGGCATGCAATAATTTCTGGCTACAAAATCTGTAATTACATAATTTATTCTTACTCACAAAAAAGTAAATCATACATAAATAACAATGAAACTTCTCTTACATCACATCAGCACTCTTAACAATAAAAAAATCCAAAAATGGGTTTCAAAGTGAAGCCATAGAAGAATCATTTAGAAGACTTTCAGTGACCAGATCGTAAAGGAACATTATTTTACTTTTTCCACTATGAAAAAAATGGAAACGTTGCATTGATGTTAAAGGTTCTTCCAGGCACCAAAGATCCCAATAAAGAACCTTTATTTTCAAGAGTGTGGCATACTTTATAGATATATATAGATACATACTGGTAAAAAAAATGTATAATCTGAATAAACTGTAAGCCGGTTTCGATAATAGTCTCTGCTAAATGCATAAATGTCGATGTAAATATAAAATGATTTCTTTTTCCAATTTTTAACACATGAAACACTCTGATAAAACACTACTAGCATAGTGCTTCTGACCCCGTGCGATTGGTGAATCAGACAGCCACACTGTTTGGGATTCTGTCTGGGGACAGATAGTAGTAAGGCAGCCTCTTTCCATCATTTCGGTTCTTGATGACTTTAGTCACTTCTGCAAGATTCTTGCCGAATTTCACAATGGCGTCCTTCACAGGTTTCTCAATGAAGTGTTCGTCTGGATACATACCTAGGAACAACTGCAAAAATCATACTTTTCATTATTTGTCATGGCTCACATGCTTATTATTTGTATATATTCATATATGTGAACTTATCTCAGACCTCATTTTCTTGAAACTGACTGAGGGCCCACACGGCCCCCAGATGCCAGCAGGAGCGTCCTCGATCAGGCAGACTCTCCACTATGTATTTCAAATCCACCTCGCCCTTCTTCGTTGGAGGAGGCTTCCGCATGGTTGGGGGGGAGTTTGGGATCCATGAACACCAGTCAAACTGCAGTCAAGTTTCACAACATTGATATTAGCTTTGGACTTTTGCTGTTCATTTTACTTTACAACAAAATAGAAACATTCTAGCGTGTTACCTGGCCAAAGTTTACTGCAGCATGTTGTGCAGAGGCAGTGAAGATGACGATAGTTAGATACTCCACCAGCTGCTCTTTGGTTTGTAAAGTCTTGGGAAACTCTGCACACAGTGATAATGTGTCATCACATTTACTGTACATTCATGAGAACACAAAGTGGTCTGTAATTAAAGGATAGGAGACCTAAAATTAATTAGTAGTTGAGGATTTGCTAACAATAAGATTTGAGGTTCAGTCCACCTGCTGAAAAGTAAATAGAGGAAAACAACTGGAATGTCACCTTGAGCAAACTATTTAATGCCAGTCTTGTGATTTGTTTTAAGCGCATATTTACCACAGTAGTCACAGTCCTGCATTCCAAAGCTGCAAACATCTTTCACAAATGCCTGGATCTCTTCGTCTTCCTGGACTGTCTCGTCTTTTTCATAGTAGATGTTCACCACATCTGTCACAAAACTTGGAAGAGATCGAATCAATGCAAAATTATTGAACAAAAAAAAAAAAGGTCAAATTGTAATATTTGTCTTCTTCATTCCTTTACAAATCAAATGTCCATGCTTCATTTTGTAAGTCATACCTTTTCACTGCCTCCCAGACGCTGCAGCCATCATCTCTGTAGAAGTAGTAGGGCAGTTCCTCTCGGCTGTCCATGCCTCGTGCTTTTATGGCCTCTGGGAAACACAAGGACCTGTATGTGAAGGTCTTCATGGACCTCTGGACCAGTTCTACATGGCCACCTCCACCTGTCCCATTAGCCTGTGAAACAATAAACACTGACTTTAGTCAAATGTTACTGGACCTGAACAGTTAGCTCCAGTCTAAGTTTGAATCACTACAGTATGTGTCTGTTCATATCCAGACTGTCAGTCTGTGAATTAGCGGTGGGGATTTTTCAGTGATCTTTTTTGCATCAGTACACCAGTAGGTGCAGAAAAGATACGAATGATTCAGTGCATCAGTGCATTCAACACACACAGATTCATTCAGAAACAAGATAAGCGGCTGTCTTTATAAGTGAGTCACTGAATTATTTATACAACTGATTTGTTCAAAAAGAGTCTGTAATTGCATTCTCTTGGTTAACATCTTCTTGCTATACAGTATTATAATGTATACGTGCAATATTACTTTTTACAGAATGTGCCAAAACTGCACAGGTACTCTCGGGTCATGGTTGTCATAACACAAACCAAGTTTGGTCTTAATACCACTGAGCGTTCCAGAGATTTAACCTCGTTCTTTAGTGTGCTCTTCATAGAAATAGTTTGAGAATGGTTTGACTCATCAACTTTATTTTATCTTTATTTATATACTTTTATTTTTATTTGTATGGATAGAAGGTGAGTTGGTTAAAATTTCCAGAAAATTGGACAAATGGTCTAAAAGTAGCAAAAAAAATGTTTATATATATATATATATATATATATATATATATATATATATATATATATATATATATATATATATATATATACAGTACAGACCAAAAGTTTGGAAACATTACTATTTTTAATGTTTTTGAAAGAAGTTTCTTCTGCTCATCAAGCCTGCATTTATTTGATCAAAAATAAAGAAAAAAATGTAATATTATGATATATTATTACAATTTAAAATAATTGTTTTAAAATTTATTATACTTTAAGTTATCATTTATTTCTGTGATGCAAAGCTGAATTTTTAGAAATCATTCTGATATGATGATTCATTATCAAAGTTGGAAACAGTTCTGCTGCTTAATATTTTCTCAGATCATGTGATACTTGTTTAGGATACTTTGATGAATAAAAAGTAAAAATAGAAAAGAAAAAAAAAGAAGCTATGTTTTTAAAATATAAATAGTTTTTAATAACAATATACACTACTGGTCAGTAATTTGGGGTCAGTTATTTATTCTTCTTTTTTTAAAATAAAATCAATACTTTTATTCAGCAAGGATGTGTTAAATTGATAAAAAGTGATAGTAAAGAAAATATATTATTAGAATATTTATTATAATAATTTTTTTTTTTTTTTTTTTTTATAAATGCAGTTCTTTTGAACCTTTTATTCATCCAATATATTAGACAGCAGAACTGTTTCCAACACTCATAATAAATCAGAATATTAGAATGATTTCTAAATGATCATGTGATCGACTGGATGTTACATGTGACACTGAAGGCTGGAGTAATGAAGCTGAAAATTCAGCTTTGCATCACAGGAATAAATTTTTTTTTTAAGTATATTCAAATAGAAAACTTATTTTACATTGTTAATAATAGTTCACAATATTACTGTTTTTTTCTGTATTTTTGATCAAATAAATGCAGGCTTGATGGGCAGAAGAAACTTCTTTCAAAAACATATAAAATAGTAATCCAAATTTTGGTCTTTACTGTATATATATGTATATAATTTTATTTATTTATTTTTTGTGTGTAGAAAATTCCAAATAGTGGAAAAATATCATAAAAATATGAGGGAAAATGACTTCACAGGTGCAATAAAATCTGAGGGGGGAAAAAACTAAAGAATTTAGTTTCTAGCCCCTAAGGTTCAGAAGTTAATAGCATAGATATGCGCAGAATTTTAGACAGTTGGTTGCGCTAGAGGGAATGAGATTGAGTCTCAAAATTCTGTGGTTAATGTTCAGACCGGCCGCTATGTTGCCACATTTAACAACTATTTAGCACATGGTTCTATGGGCTGCCTTAGACTTCTAGATAGGAAGAAGAAAAAAAAGAAGAAGAAAACTGTTACATTTGTTGCCTAGAGAGGAAGTGAACTATAAGAGGAAGAGGACGGCTGACCTTGTCGAAGAGTCCACACTCACAGATGAGCTGCTCGCGAGCTTTGGTGTTAATGGCAATGGTGAAACGAATGTGAGGTAACAGCAACTGAAAGAGCAGAGGATGTCTCTCAGAATGTATAATCCACCATACATAGGGCATGAAAATCATAGAATCAATTCTATACATAGAACAAGGGAATTACCTTAAAAACAGGATGCACCGCAGGCAGCTGTCTGAACATGGCTATGCCAAAGACCTCAGATATCAGATGTGTCCTGAGAAGATGTGTGACGGTCTGGTGTACGTGGAAGTCTGAAGATCTGACCCAGATCTTGGCCAGCAACCAGTCGTGCTCATCATCAGTCGGGACGAAGATGGGGTTATCCTCTCCTGGGCTCTGACCCAGCTATGTCAATAATATAGAGGACATTTTCAAAACTCATTCAGCCTTTTTTTATAGACAGCCATATAAGCAATGGTTCTCAAACAAATGCCATTTTAAATTATATAAAAAAATTGTCATTTTGATGTATAATAATATTTCACAGTTTTGCTGTTTTTACTGTATTTTTGCAAATAAATGCAGCCTTGGGGAGCACAAGAAACTTCTTTCAAAAACATTTAATCGTAAGTGTATCTACATTTTTATGTATTCACTTGTTTTGAGTTATTTTCAAAGGCATTTTCTATTATCAACAGTATTTTTGCACAAAACAAATGCTGAAAATTAGCAGAACAATGCATACCTACTTACGAAAAGATCAGCAAATTTTTAATCAAGAGTGCATCAATGTTCAACGAAACAGTCAATATTGAAAGATAAAGTATGGTGTTCACTGTGTTTCTCTCTTCACTAAATCTTTGATGGAAAACGTGAAATAGAGACATTTGTTGTCACCTTTGTATTAAATTACTTGCATCCACAGTTTTCAACTGCTTCTGACAGAGCATGTCTACTTAATAATACGTTTCTGTGTTTTTGTTCTCAAGTTTTTCTAATTTCTCACGGCCTCGTGATAAAAGAAACAGAGAAGCAGAAAATAGCTTTTCACATACTGTGCTATATCTGATATTGACGTATCCAGCACATGAGCTTGTTGTGTGTGTAGTTCAGATACCTGGATGGCGATCGGCATGATTTTATTCTGACTGTTCTTGTAAAGCAGACAGATGGGTGCAGCCAAGTACTGAAGCGTGCATGGGTCCGTGGCATTGGGAGTAACACCATCTAACAGCTCATAGTCAGCTATAAAGATGTTTCCTTCCTGAAAAACAAGATAATGAATTTGTACTAAGACCATGTCGTATGTTGAATAGACACAGATAAGCATGTGTTGTGCGTGAATCATACTGCACAAGCCAGTATGCTCATGAATTACGGGTCGCGTACCTTGAGCTCTTCTTCCAGCGTGAGACCCCTCTCCAGACTCTCCTCGAGAATCTTTGTTGTGACTGGAAATTTGTCAGGAATTTCTGTGCATTTCCTGATGACCACTGGATTACAGCCGTTCAGGAACTGGTATCCGAACATGAAGTCCTCCTTCCAGTGCTCCATCACATACTCTATGCAAAGGTCACACGCAAGAAAATAAAAACAGCTATCAAATAAAATTAAAATGCTATCAAATATACCAATGTTTTTTACAGACATATGAGTAAACAAAATGTAATGCTGCATATGCCAAGCAGGTAATTCATGTATTATAAAAGATGAGAGCATTTATGAGACTAATAATTATGTGTGATGTGCTATTTTTGAATGTCGATAAAGATGTTGTAAAGTTTATGTATGCCGGTGGTTCAAACCTGATATTGTATTCTTAATTCTCATAAATATGCGCTCGAAGTCTGCAAAATCGCCCCATGAGGACTGGAACATGTGCATGAACTGGTTAACGTACAGATTTTCAATCCTAAGGAATAAAACACAGTCATTTAAATAAAGGTTCATACAGTATGATCTGTTATATTGAATAATATATCAAAATAATAAATAAAAAGAGATACATTTACTTGGATAGTCTACCCTTGTGAAAAAGAAGTACACTTGAGCATATGTTTTTAATAATACTAATTTACTTCAATAGAATTCAGTGTACTGAATGTTTTTGGACACTTAATCACATGCTAGTAGGAAATGAATGAAAAGTATTAGAGTTTAAATATTATTATTTTTAAATATTTTTAAACATTAAATTAAATTAGTTGAACCTAATAGTGTTTTTGTGCCAATTTCATAAATGTGACATCTTCATAAATATAATTTCATAATAGCTTCTATCATCTTTGAAATGGCTAGTGTAGTGCCATGGTAAAATAAAACTTTACATAATCAATATTTTAGTTTAGATCATCTGCAAATCTAGTTTAAAAAATATATATACATATTTGATTTCAAGTGCACATCAAATAAACTAAGCACTCTCGTTTTCCACAATGGTAATCCTGGCTTTCCCACGATCTTAAATTCAACCTCTGGGCGTCATGCAGTAAAAATGAGTTGTTGTGATAATCTAACTGTCACTGGGCCTGCAGATATGGGAGGGAAACACATGTATATGTGCAACTGAAAATGACACTTCTCCGATCTATTTATATCACAACACAATCGACCGAATCTGCAGTTTCCTCCTTTTAACTGTCACACTTTCTTCTTTAAGGCCTGCGCTAATGTACAACACCACAAAAACAATGCATGTTTGTATTCAGCCCTTGCTGATGGAGCTACATGAAAAAGCAAACAGATTCTGAAAGAAGCATGCAAATGTGCATAAATACAAACACGTGGTTACTTTATGGTAATAACAGTCAAAAGTATTCAAGGAGGAGATATGCACAGTCATCAAACACAATGAATCTTACGCTTTGCTGTAGTTCAGCACAAAGTCCACTCCTTTCTCGCTGTCGAACTGAATGTCCCGTGGAAGCCCACTGTGGGTTTGGGCATCTATACTCATAGGGAAGCCTGGGTGCCACTCCTTCCATCTTCAACATCAAGCATAGCATCATATTTTATTATGCAATAAATGAGAGGTTCCACATTTAAAACCAGGATTTCCCAGACAGTGCGGTCAGACATGTGGTAGTGGTGGAGGTCCCAGATTCAGTCCCATGTGCAATTGTAAGTCAAAAACAGATTCCTATTCCTATCATTTGTGTTCCCTAAAGGATAATTCACCCCAAAAAAATGTAATTATGTCACCATTTACTCACCCTCATGTCATTCCAAACCTGTATGAGTTTCTTTCTTATGCACAAAAGATAGAATGTGGGTCACCAAACAGTTGCATGGAACAAAAAACACAAATTCATCTGTTTGGTTGCCAACATTCTTCAAAATATCTTCATTTGTGTTCAGAAAAGAAACTTTTTCATTTTGGGGTTAACCATCCCTTATGGAGTTTTTAGATTAGCTTATCCCCAGGTAATTGTCTTTTTAAACTCTCCTTTTTAAAGGTAAAGTTCACCCAAACAATAACATTTCTGTCATCATTTATACACCTTCATTTTGCTCTTTGAAATCCCTAAAGCTATCTACGTAGGCAGCCAATCATAAACTGAACATCTCTTGCCTTATTAAATATTCATGAGCTTGGCACAGTCACAGAAACTCTGACGCGCTGTATTTTGTTTCAGAGTTTGGTGGAGAAAGCCAACCAATGCCGAGAAAAGTGTTAATTGTTGCAAAAAAAAGTGTTTTACTGGACAGAACTATGGACAAAAAAAAAAAATGTAAATGAGGAAATAAATACATTAAAAAAAAAATGCGGAGATAAATAATAAATAAATTTAATCAATGTGGATTATATATATATATATATATAGGGAATATATATATATAGGGAATAAAAGCATAAATAATTTTCCTTGGATATTTATTTATATAATTAGTTATTTCTAATTTTGCCAGGTTTAGCATTACAGAACAGTGTATTCAGGAAAACTGGATGGTACAGTCAGTCATAGAAACTCAAGAGCTCCACTAGACGTTATTTAAAACAAGTCGCGTTCCACGCATTTGCCCAAACCATGGCATGTGGCACTGCAACAGTGGTAACCTGAGATTTACAAAAGCACGATATGAAACCTGAATGCACAGAATAATTTTTTAAACTAGGGTAAAGAGTAAACAGTATATAAATGAATCATCAAAGTATAACTGTCTATGAGAAGAAGAAAAAATGGTCTGCTATGATGAAATTGACTTGACCACATGTGCATTTATTACGAAATTAGCCTACTTTTCCTGAAGACCACATATGCAACAGTGGTTAACCTCTTTCTGAAAGTTGCATCAAACCTGTATATCTTCTGCCTCTGTTCTAGTTCTTTGCGCCTGTGCTGTTTTTCCACTCCGGTCTTTTCATGCTGTGGCAGTCGAGCTGAAACACAGCAAGAATTATACCTTACATTATGGTAAAGTTAAAGTTTTATTAGAGGAAGAAATTTGCATGCCAGTCATGAACGTACCCCTGCCATCTCTGAGGATCACCTCTTTGTCATCAGTTAACCAGCGAAAGCAGGGGAACTCAATGTAATCTCCATAGGGCGTCTTCACCGTGATGTATTTGCAGTACCAGTCATCATGCACCCAGTATTTCTTCTTTTCAATCTTCACCAGCTCGATCTCACCCAGGTCTTCTCCCACACTGATGTCATATGAGTCCACCTTGAATTGAATCGAATGCAGTGGTTAAAAAAAAAAAAAAAAAAGGGAAAGAAACATGCAGGCTTAATATGCTTCCTGCAAGTTATCTTTTTTAAATCTTTCTCTTATCTTTCGTCTGACTTCAGTGATAAGACACCCTTAGAGATACACTGTATGACTAGTTCAAAGATACTGAGCAACTTTTATGTACGGACAGTGGTTTGATTGAAAGGATCAGCGAGATTGGCTATAAAGTGTTTTATCATATCACAGCTGAAGTGCGCCACACTGAAAACAAAAATGGTGAAATGTTTTCAGGAAATTGCTTTAATCAATGATAGAATAAGCAAGTAACACACTGAATTAAACAGGAATTTCGAAGTAAAAAGACTGAAATGGTATTTCCTTGTAAAACTTGTTAAAAATAACTGTGTAAACTGTGTAAAAGTCTTTATACAACATGTGCAATGCACTTCAGTTTTGACAGTATGTTATGTTGTTGTGAAAAGATTATTTGATTTTTGAGCTATAAGCCATAAGGCCCTGATCATTGAATTTGGCACAAAACATGCCCAAAAAAATCTGATCTGCCATTTAATAAACAGCATCCTTTCTACCTTTAAATTATTCATCATTTTCCCCATCACTTAAGATTATAAAACTCATTCTCATTGTTTATAAAGCCCAAGCTTTATAAATTAATCAAAAGACAATAAAGAAAGAATACCAAAGAATCAAAAAAAGAGGAAAAATATTAGCAATTTTAATTCACAAAGAAAATTGCAATTAATTTATGCAATGTAATTCTTTACATTATGTGCCCAATATGTTCAATTAATTCAGATACAATGATTTAAACCCTTCAGAAGGAGCTCAGAAGTCTAATGTAGCATTCGTTGCATTCATAGTGCAAAAAGTGTTGGAATCTTACCGCTCCTCTCTCAAAGTCGTTATAGAGGGGTTTATCCAGGAGGGTCCTCTCACTGCATCGCTCAGATCCCACCAGGGTCACATAGATGTAGTCATCGGTTCCAGCAAACCACTGAGAGCCTGTGGCCACAGTCACTGTGTAGTTGGGCATTTTTGTCAAGCTGGAGATCAGCTCTGCAACTGAAATCAAATGGACTTTTCAAGAGTCACACGCAGACTGCATTTCCTCTTCTCTCTCCCCCTCTCCCATTCTCTCTCTATCTGACTCGCTCAAGCCACAGACTTCACACACACCACACAGAAATTCATAGATGTGCTCTTGATAAG
This sequence comes from Carassius auratus, assembly GCF_003368295.1. NCBI lineage: Eukaryota > Metazoa > Chordata > Actinopteri > Cypriniformes > Cyprinidae > Carassius > Carassius auratus. Next base: position 18,103,493 of record NC_039255.1, on the reverse strand, counting down.
AACTGCGGCAGGCTTTACACAAGTTACTAGCATCAAGAAGTGTGTGAGAAGGGCGCAATGCAGTTTACTTATGAGTTCAATTTCTGATGATACATGACAGTAAAACACTCTCTACACTTCACAATAGAGGAACCAAATTTTAAGATGCCCTGCCTGGCATGCTTATCAGATATTTTAGTTCTCGTTTATCTTTAAGGCTTGACTTGGTTTTACTTGGAGTTAACGGTTACTTCACGGCTATTTTTGAATAATAGTTGATCTTGATAGTTTGCAATGTTTTGTGGTATTTGCCTTGTGGCGTACCAGCTCACATTCTGCTGATGAATACAACCCGATTTGCAATTTGCAAAGAAAAAAAACAATTACACGATTCTCATAGGATTGCAATATGCTGTTTTGCTGTTAAACAAACATTTAATTATTAGCAGTATTGAAAAGAGTTGAGCTGCTTTAGTGGAAACTAGTGGTGTGATGCATTCTTTCAGCTTTCACTTATAAAGTATATATATATATATATATAAATGAACCTGTACTGACCTTAAACCTTTGAATGGGAGTGTATACGAGTATAATGTGCTTTAATGGCCATAGAATAACAATTTTATTCAAAGTTCATAAGGACGAAAATCCTCACTGGCTGGTGAGCTCTACTTTTTTTTTATGACGCACATGGTAAGATGATAAGTAAGCCATACATAATACAACCAGTGTTTTGTTTCTAACATATTTTCCAGTCAAATAAGATAGAATCAAACAACAGGACCTTACAAACATAGGAGGAAATAAATGCAAATGAATTGCTAGGTGCGAGGTGTATCATATCAAATGCGCTTCAAAACAGAAATTAGGAAACTTTAGGGAAATCACACTGAATAACAAATGCTGTAGAATGAGATTATGCAAATGCTTACTGGCAGTATGTATTTTAAGTATCTGAAAGCAATCAAGATCAACTCCGGCACAACACAAAATATTTTATTTTTACTCCAAAGAATTGGATTAACATTTCTTTAATGATCATCTAAGCATACATTCAGATGAGTAATCACATGTACTGAACGGCCATTCACATTGTTCATTTGTTCAGTGCCTATTAACCATTTAAATTTGGACATAATATCCATTCATTAAGCAAATATAACACAAATAAATAAAGGCGATTTATCCAGAGCAGCAAGACGAACACAGTTCTCACGAATCAGAAAAGATAAGCTTAAGACAGACCTCAGATTCTAGTGATTCAGCTCGATGGCATGTAGTGCAAATAAACCTGAAATGTGTTCAATGAATCATGGCCTTCATTACACATACATGTATTCACTCAGTAATAAAACCATATCAACTGCTGTTTAATGTACTCATACACACATATATTCATAAATATTCCCATTCATCTTTGGAAACAGGTGCAGTTAAATGATCAACTTGTACATTAAATTTACAGAGGTTTAAGGACTATATTCACTGCAACACTGCCATCACATGGCAAAAAAAAAAAGAAGATAATTTTACAACAGAAAGATAATGAGGTAACCATTTAATTTTAATCTGGCTGGGTAAAAGTGTAATGACTGTTATGAATCCAATGTGAGATTCATAACACAAGCAAGACAGAACTATTTGTTTTATGACATGTCTGTGACAAATCCTTTGCATATAAAAAGGCAAGTCATTATTTTATTTCATTTAAACATTACTGTATTTAAGGGACTCTTTTAGTTCCCATCATGAATCGAAGCTTCACATGCATATCAGCTGTGATGTTGATGCTCTCTGTGAACTAACCTGCACTGTAAGGCATCAATCTATCTAAGATATTAAACTTCAGCCACAGTAACGTCGGCATCCGAACAAGACTGAATACTGCATTGACATTGTGTATGCTCTCTTCCATGTCCTATAATATTGAATTGTAGAGGAAAGTCATCTTTTATCACTAAAAGAAACTAATATCAGTCAATTAGATTTACGTTGACTCAGATTTACTGAAATATAACGCTACATATGAAGGAAATTTAGCAACAAAAAAAAAGTCAACTTCCATATTTGACATAAAAAGTGACGTCTTCAGTCATAGTTAAAAGCACTATGATAAACTGAAACTGTCCACATAAGTAAAACCTCCTGTGATTTAGTGTTTTTATGATTAAGGCAAATTGTTCGATCTGAGATGGAAAGGCTTCTTACAGGCAAGTTTCCATACAGACGCAGTTTCCATGTGTCGGTTGTTTCTGATCCACACATAACTTTTGTCTCTATACCTTTAGTGACGGTTGCTGGGCTGTGCAAAGGCACAGGTCTGCTAATTGTGAGGGTGTTTTGTAATAACTGGCGTTCAGATGACTGGTCGCTGGAATGGCAGACAGGGCTGCTGTGATGTTCCCGGGGTCGGTTCAACCCGTTCCTGTAAGGCTTAGTGACTGCTTGTTCTAGTTTAGGTGAAGAACTTGCTTCATGAACTCATAAGTGGTGAAGGCAACGGCTTGTGACGGTATACAGCGGATGTAGTTGAGGGACAGGCCACGATACAGTCCTTTCTTAACACCATACTCGGTGTACACATGCTTGAGAGTTTTAGTCAGGCTGCTGCTCAAACAAATCAAGTAAAAACATATTAGTGATCACAGACAAGTTTTGATTGAAATTTTTATTGTAACATGCAGAGATCTACTATTCATTACATATACATACATACACACATGCACACACACACACACACATATATTCTTTACTGAAAATTCTAAAGAAAAGCATTTATTTAAAAAGAAGTGCAGTGTACCACAGTTTCCTCAAACATATTAAGCAGAACAACTGATTTCAACATGAAAATGTTTTACAATGTTTCTTGAGCAGCAAAGTAAACGCTAAAAAAATAACTGCTCAACTAAATACAGAAACGCACAAGTAAGGTAGGGCATTGTTTTGATGCTTATATCGGGGAGATAAATAATTTAGCATTTATTTAATTTATTTTATTTTTCTTGCACACACACTCACACACATATTTAGCAGTTATCTGCCACACCTCTCTTATAATTTACTTACCATCTTCACCAGTGTGAATCATTTAGGAAACAAAGACTTAAAATCATCCAAATTATATAATACTCACCAACATTTGTCAAAATCAGGCAGTGATGCACCTAACTGCATTCTCCTCCGGGCAACATCTAATGGATATCTGTGCAGAGATATAAGAAAGAATGTTTTATACAGAACGTAAAATGTATGTACAGTAACTCAAATGCATATATGTAGCATACCTTTTGCCATTTACTTCAATTTAAAACTAAATAATGGTTGTAAAATAAAAAAAAATACAAACAATAACTTACAAACAAGGGATTTAAAAACAAAAAAAACATACGCAATAGTTTGGGCAATTGCTCCGGCAACCCCACCACACATCAGATTGACATGAGTCTTCAGCACTAGGACATCAGGGTTGTCCAGAGACGGCTTGCCTAAGAGCTCGGGGAAGTGAGAAAGTCCCAGAGTCTTCAATGTGCCAAACGTGAAAAAAGAAAAGCCTGGAACATAGAGAAAGCAGTCACACGAGGAAGCAAACTAAAGTAAAAGTGTTTTTCAGTTATGCACATTGTACTTTATAATTTACATAAAATAAGCAAGAAAATAACCTGCATATGGAGCCATGCCAATGATTGTGGGGGTCAAACCACGGTAGAATCCAGAGATTCCTCCTTCCTTTAAAGATAAAACACTCTCATGCAAAAGGGAAGCACAGAAAGGTTCTCAATGAAACTTCTCTCTTGTCTTCATACCTTAAGGTATATAGTCTGAAAAGCATTTCGTATGCCAGTGTAGCGATGCTCTCCTGTCACTTGAAACGCCAAGCGTGCTCGGATAACATCGAGTGGATAGGTGAAAATAACTGCAGTTATCCCTAAAGAAAGAATATAATGCAGATAAAGACACATTTCACTTATCATGAAGTTAAAAAAAGAAAAGAGTCATGGAAAATAATCACAAACCTGCCATAGATCCTGCCATGAGCCGATGAATATGCCCAGATATCCCCAGTTGTGTGTTAAGGAACTGAAAGTACATCAGAAATAGCTTAGTGCAAGCATTACATCATCTAAACAGAGTGCAGACTTGGTCTTAGTACAAAACTTTGTATTGTTAACATCTAGGTTGCTGAAGCTACATTGATTGAAACTGCCACAAGGTACTGAGAAAAAAAAAGTTAAGCTACTGACAAAAAGAAGTTAACCATATACAGTAATTAACATAATAAAATAAAATAAAATAACAGATTTTACGCAGTATAACATTAGCATTTATCTCATTTGTAGAGATGCATTTATTACAACGAATACATCTACTAAGAAAAGTGCTAACCTGTGTAATTGATTCCAGAATAAAACACAAAAATGCCTCACACAAACTACCTTAACTTCCTAAATAAATCTGTGAATCCTTTTTTTGAACTGGATTGCTGAAATAAATCACAAATTAACCAAATACATAAAAAGAATCAGACTAGTGCTTCACTTGAGAAGACCGTTTAGTAGATTGTGTTTGATTATTGATTATTTTTATGCCTGCATGTGCAATACCACGTGACACAAACTGCAGAAAAGTACTGGAAAAGCTATGGTATTCTGATCAACTGTCACACTACTAATAATATAGATATGTTAGGAATGTCACTATATTTGGTTTGTTATACCCCACGACTATGAAACAAAAGTAACCTTTCTGTAGTTATCAAAAGCCATAAACTGAATGGCTCCATATGGGAAAATCCTGATCATCATGGCTCCATTTCCTTTGTATAGTCCAAGGAAACCCTCTTTTTTTGGCACTGCCTTAAGTGTGGCAAACACTCCTGAAAAAAATAAACACACATGAGAAAATCTCATTCAGTCTTTTGGTGTATTCTAATGCCTAGTTCTTTTACAAATCAAAATGCACAAAAATGCTTGTTTTTAAAATTGGTTTAACTTACCAAGGTGTTTGTAATGAGGATTTTGAGCTTGTAGTAAAATTTTCACTCTATCGAGAGGCGCTATGGTGGACTTGGCACAGCATCCTGCAACACCTAAAAAATAAGATATAAGAGGATTAATGTTTAATTCATAAGTACTTCATTTTCAAGTAAAATCAATCATTATAACACACTCACAAGAAAAGATTAAATCTTGTATTGGTCTACCTGCATGTCATGTGACTATTAAAAGAATAGTTCTCCCCAAAATTACAATTTGTTGAACGTTTAACCAGCCCCAGGCCATTCACAATGTAGATTTATAGTTTGTTTCTTCATCAGAATAGATTTGGAGAAATTTAGCACTGCATCACTTACTCACCAGTGGATCCTCTGCAGTGAATGGGTGCCGTCAGAGTCCAAACTGCTCTTATAAACATCACAATAATCCACAGAACTCCAGTCCATCAATTAATGTCTCGTGCAGTGAAAAGCTGAGTGTTTGTAAAAAACAAATCCATCATTAAGACGTTTTTAACTTTTAAAAGCATCGCTTCTAGCTAAAACACTAGACTTTCTATGCATAAGATTGCTTTCTCTAGTCCTCTCATCTGAATCGGGAGTTAACTATGCACAGATCAAGCAGTATTTACAAGCGAAAACAGTTCTTAACAAATATGTTGGTGGATATCGAACTGAGAGTACAACAGTGGATGGATTTTTTCACTACAGGAAGTGTTATTATGGTTTATGGACTTATATTTTGGCCAGAAGTGACAGTTTAAAGTAAAAACACCTTTCAATGCTTAAGTGAAAAGTGACATGACATTCAGCCAAGTATGGTGACCCATACTCAGAATTCGTGTTCTGCATTTAACCCATCCAAAGTGCACACACACAGAGCAATGAACACACACACACACACACACTGTGAACACACACCCAGATCAGTGGTTAAAGCACATGCATTTCTCTAAAATACTCAGCTTTTCACTGCACAAGACATTAATTGGTGGACTGGAGTTCTGTGGATTTCTTGCGGATTATTGTGATGTTTTTATCAGCTGTTTAGATTCTTGATCTGATGGCACCCATTCACTGCAGAGGATCCACTGGTGAGCAAGTGATGTAATGCTGAATTTCTCCAAATCGGTTCTGATACAAAAACAAAGTCATCTACATCTTGGATGTACTTTAAAAATGTATTTGTTTATATAAGAGAACCTGAAGATACATGCTTTAGTACATAAACATTTTGTGATGAGACTTCACCTCCAGCTGTGAACGAGCGTAACCAGTAGTAGTAGTCTTTCTGGACAGGAGCTGGGATCTGAACCCGAGTCCCTGAGGAGGACACAGCCTCTGTCGTCATGATGGCTGCTATCAGGACTGCAGTGCATTCATGTCTTCAGCTCACTCTGGGAGGGAGGAAACAAACATGTGCACTGGTATTATTATTCCTCACCTGTTCTGTTTCTATATCAGTCATAAACAGTTGGACAGAGTTGTAAATGCATCAACGAGTCATTGGTTTGGGGAAATGTTAACAGATTCAGTTCACCTAACTAGAAAGACAAACCAAATCATATGCAGGTGCCATAAGTGAGTTACAGGTAACATTAAGGAAAGAAGCGACCATACAATTAAATTAATTGTACTGCAGTGTAATAACGACATTTCCAGGACTTTAACATTAATATGGAATTCTGTATCGATACTTATGTAAAGACATATTATTCAATTATTAATCAGAGATAATTTATTCTGGCTCCTAAATGCCTTTAATAATTACAGTACAGTAATACTGTATACACATCATGGAACTGAATGATTATCATACTCATGTCAAAAACTTAAATTTGAAGAAAAAATGGTAATTTTTGCTACTTTCTTTTTAGTTTGTGATTTTCTGGTATGCTTCTTTTTTGCAACTTTGGCTAAATGTGATAATAACAGTATTGCAGAACACAACAGGGATGTTTACACACTGTTACCTTGATTACTGCTGTTTATTCCGTGCGTCAACAGTCCATAATAACATACACCAGAGACAGACTTCACTCCTCGTGCAATTTACGCAGGACTGTTTGCATCATTCTCAAACATACGTTTTCATTAGCTCTGACCTGAATTATTAGAAACAGATCAAATAAATCTTGGCTAAAATCAAGGTCACTGATTGCACAACCGTATTATGTGACCTGTGTGATCCTGAAGCTGTCAGCTATTCCTGTTATAAACACTGCGTCCGAACTGCGTATATAATAAACTTCAACGTCGCTCTACATTAGATCCATACGTATGTAGTTATCTGAATTTAAACGATGTACTTACATAAAACACAAATCTAATAATTGGAATACATTTTTGTTCACGTGTTTGTCGGCAGATTCGTGCATATCATGTCCTTCACTGAATCGTTTCCTGTCGCGTGATTACTACGTAATTGCGTGTCAACACACCGCACCACAGCATTTTAGTGTGTGATTTTCTTAACATTCATCGACATTATATTCATTAATCAGATTTACTATGATAAAATATTAAATGTAATTTTTGGCAATACTGTGTATTGTAATTTTTTTCATTGTTATGTTAATTAAAATTAATTAATTTTAAGCATCATGATGATGATTGTATTTATTCATCTGAGGAATTATGGTCTATATATGAAAACGGCATAATATATAAATATAAGAAATAAGTATAATAATAATCTATTGTAATAACGTATTATTATTATTATTATTATTATACACAATAGTTGCCTTACCATAGTAATAATAATAATAACCTTGCTTATGATATTAATAGTTTTTTGTTCTATTCATTTTATTTGGATTATAATATTCTATATATGAAAACTGTGTAATAGAATAATACTAATGTTTATTATTATTATCAGTATTATTACTATGAATATTATTGATGTTGTTGTTGTAAATTCATAATTATAATATATAATACTAGTATTAGTAATAATGACAATGATAGTAATCATTATATTCTATTAATTTATTTTTGTGGAATGATTGTATATTAAAATTGCATAATAATATAATAATAATACAGATATAATTGTCATATTTCTATGCTTCATAAGAGCAGATTGTCATGCTCATTCACAGACATAAAGGTTCTGCTGGATTGGTAAATTCAGAGGTGATGATAGTCATAGTGAATTTATGTCATCTCAAGTCCTGGCACACGCATTATATTTGTATTAGCAGTTAGCTCAAGCGCGGTGAGTTAGCAGCCTAAAAACTGATATGATTGATAGATTGCAAAGATTGACTATCCTGAGAAAAGAAATCCAGTCCGGGATTCCCCACCGCTTCATGCCGAAGTGCATTAAGTATCCTGAAGTTGATTAGAGAGTGTAGGTCACAGTCTTACTGTCCCTTATCCAACCACACCACTTACTGTAGATCTGCACAAGAGGAAATACAAAGACTTGCAAGGAAAGGTAATAAAAGAAATCTAAAAAGGTAAAGGAATCTAAGAGTGGTCTTACTGGTTTTGCGTTCACTATTTCAGAGTTAAAGATAAGTATTAAAGAAGGAACTTCTGATCATCTAACAGTGTTCACTGATGAGATGTTAGCTGTCTTAATTATATTACGGAGGGTAGAACAAAATACAATTGTCAAGGTTGTTATATGTTCAGATAGCTTATCAACATTGATCTCTACAATCTTTATCATCGTATAACTGATATTGTTTATGAAATAGATTAAATTAGTTCAGAATTCAGCAAATAGGCTAAAAACAGAAATCAGATTCACGATTCCAGCTCAAGGGGGATTGAGGAGAATGAAGCTGCAGACGCATGACAGAATCATGGAAGTAGCGTTTAGTAAAGCTGAAAGTAAAGCAAAAATAAGGAATAATATTATGAAGGCCTGTCAGAAACATTGGAATGAGGGGAAGATAGGACATCAGATATACAATATTAAACAAGAAGTAGGGAGAATGCAAACAACAGGAAGATATACAAGTTCATATCATTATTTCCAGGTTGAGACTGGGGCATGCTTGGTAAAATAAAGTGAGTGAGTGACGTGACATACAGCCAAGTATGGTGACCCATACTCAGAATTCGTGCTCTGCATTTAACCCATTCGAAGGGCACACACACACACACACACACACACACACACACACACACACACACATGTTTGTTTTTGTGAAAAGTGGGGACATCCCATAGGAGTAATGGTTTTTATAATGTAGAAACTGTATATTCTATCGCCCTTCACCAACCCTACCCCTAACCCTCACAGGAAACTTTGTGCATTTTTACTTTCTCAAAAAAACCTAATTCTGTATGATTTATAAGCGTTTTGAAAAATGGGGACATGGGTTATGTCCTCATAAGTCACACACAAACTGTGAACACACACCCAGAGCAGTGGGCAGCCATTTATGCTGTGGCTCCCGGGGAGTAGCTGGGGGTTCAGCGCCTTGCTCAAGGACACCTCAGTCATGGTATTGCCAGATCGGGGCTCGAACCCACAACCTTAGGAATCAAACTCTAACCACTAAGCCATGACTTCCCAATGCATTTTATTGAAAAAGCATCCATCAGGCATGTGTGAGTGGAAGAAGAATCAGCAGAACATGTGATTAGTCAATGTGCCAAATACGAAAATCAAAGGATAAAATTAAAAGATGAATTAAAGAAATATGGAGTGAACACATTCAATCTATTTAAAGTTGGAGATCAGATCAATAAAGCTTTAGAAACTGGTTTAACGAAAATAATATAGCTTCTTGGGTTTATTTGTAACTTTTATGTCTTTTATTTTATTTATTTAAGGTTTTTTTTGGTTCTCTCTCTCTGACAAGTAAAGTTTTCTGGTCCACACTCCAGCGCAGTAGGCGGCGGATATGTTCTTTAAATGTTAGTTGCACGCGCCATTATAAAAACACGAAGAAGAAGAAGAAGAAGAGCGTGTAGGTCGAGCCTGGCCGAGGGCTGCCGTCAATGGATTGACATAAGAAGGATTTTCCTTTTATCCGGTGCTTTGGTCTCTGTGGCAGCATGTCAGTGTTAGTGTTCAGAGATACGCTGTGAAGACGCGTGCCCAGGGAAGATCCGTCGAAGAGCAATGCTGACGGATCGGTCGTGTCGTACAGGCGGGGAATATTATTAGCCTTCAGACAGTGCATCCGTCTCTCCGGTATGTAAAGTATTTCAACTCCCTTCAAAGTGTTCATAACAATGCAGCAAGTCGCGGATAAAGCCCCCTTCTTTGATTATTCGCTTGGTATCACGTTTGAAAGTTTGTAGAGCGGTTTAAAGAAACTGAAACGAACTGTTGTTAGAGATAAGCGAGTGAGAGCGTTAAGCGATTAGTCATCCGCAACGGCTGTCACAAAACCTAACGTTAGTTAGTTCCCTTCTTAGCATTTTTGGGCATCTTCGGTCCGTGACTCGCCTATGACGCACTAAAATGCTGTTTCTGTAGGGAGCTCACTAGGTTTGAAACACAGCCAGGTTAAAACACACTAGGTTTGTATAAACTTGTGTGAGTGTCTTTAGATCCACTTGTCAAAACAAACACTTGCCTAATTTGTATTTACATTTTGCTCTTGACAAGTGCCATAACACTTGTTCCACTTGAGGGACACTTCGAACCACATGTTGACAGCTGAACCAAATAAACATGTAACTGTAGGAAGTCTGAGTATCCCTTATAAAAAGAAGCATGATACTTTATTTTTACCGTAGTCATAAACCATGGTATTTAACATGTCACTGTCCAAAAGCTCTGGTAACAATACTGTATAAAAACTGTGTAATACCATGACACTTTCTGGTAGGCATGAGGATTTGTCTGATTAGCATTCCCTCCCTCATGTGTTTGTGTACTGATTACATTGTACCTAAAGGTAGCATAACATTTCCTTTAGTGAACCAGTATTTCACAGTAGCACTATTGTGCATTTTCTTGACTGAAATGTATTCAGTTATGTTCTTTATTTACTTGAGGAGCTGGTTAATGGTAGAAATAATGCGATATGTCAGACATCATGATTATCTGTTAGTTGATTAGTTTATTGAATGGTTCATTACACTTAATTAGCTTGCAATTAGTGACCCAATTTAATGGCTTGGTGAGCACATTAACAGACTTTTCATTACAGCCATGAATCCCTAGTCAGCTGCTTGACTTTTCAAAACCTCTAACATGCCATGGTGTGCATTATGATATCTTGTGAAGTTAACGTTTCACACTTCAGACTACACACTTAACACTTCTGTGGTACAACTGCCTGATCATGACACCTGAAATAGGAAGCTGATTGGCGACATCAATAGTTTTGAAGTGAATTTAGGATTATACTAACATGTAGTTGTCTTCAAAGCCTACATATATGGACCACAAACCCCAATAATAATGTAAAGGGTCTTTAATAAACTTAATAGGATGCTACATTGTGCCAAATAATTCTATAATGAACTGTCTTTTCCATAGGTATCCATATGTCATTGATGGAAAATTGTCAATGTGATCTTGCTTGAAACAGGGAACATTACATGAAAGATCTGAAAAGTTATATACTGTATAACTTTATACTGTTTCCCATGCCGGCTATCCTGAACTCCACCTCCCTCATCCTCACTGGCTTCAGCTATGCCTCGCACTCCCAGAGCACCCAAGAAGTCATCTTCTGCATCCAAAAAGCAAAATGTTAGGAGGGTGAAAGCTTCCAAGACTAGGAGGCAAACAGTCAACTTGCTCAAAGCGAATGTCAAGATCAGGAAGGCCATAGACAAGAAACAGGCAGCCAAAGCGACCCAAAGGACTGTTGTCAGCAAGCCCAGTAAGAGGACAGTTAAGAATGTCCCTGTTGCTAAAGGATCTAGGCACACGCGTGGTTCTTCGAACCAAAATGGCTTGTTGTCAAAACTTAATGGGAAAGGGAAGTCACCTCACAATAGTGTCTCATGTCCGAGGGAAGTGAAGTCCTACAGGAGAGTGGTTACAAAGAAACAGGGAGTTCTGGAGATCAGGGAACAGGATACTGATACTAAAAGGTCAGAAGTTCATGATACTAATGGTGATGGACAACAAAAGGGTGCTGAAATTCCCACTGGAGAGGGACAGAGTGTTAACATAAGCTCAGAGGAAACTCCGGAGGATCACAGAGAGACTGTTGTTCACAACACTGACCAGGCAGAGGAAGAGACGGTAAAGGCCGGCACAGAAACTCTGCAAAACGAAAGCTGCTCTGCTTCTACAGAGCAGCCGAAAACAGCGTTTGTTGAGCAGCATGACTCTCACGACCCCGTCAATAATGTGGACTTTGCCTACAACAATAATACCTCAGACCCAACAACTCCCTCCCCTTCACAGTCGGATAAGTATGTTTCAGGTCAGATTGAAGAGGTTCAACACATCGTTCCACACGTGAACTTTCCTGACAATTCTTTTCAAAGCGCTCCAGAAAACTCTACAGAAGCAGGTGAGACTGTGGCCTCCAATGAATCGCCAGCACTTGAAAAAATTGCAGATGCTCCCCAGAAGGAAAATGAGTTTGAAAGCACTGTAGACTTGGACGCCAAAGATGAAAATGATGATGAAATGTCGATGAAGAAAGAGGGGGCGCTTTCTCTCCTCTCGCTGAGCATGACCATTTACAACAGCACTCTCTGTGATATGGCCCGTGGGCCTCAGGCAACTACGACGCTCTCCAGTAGCACAGAAAGCACCCAGTCCTCGTTTGACAGTGACTCAGAGTTGGTTCTGGAGCACGGGGCGTCAGGAAACCCTTCTCTTCAAGTTGAGGATATTCAGCAGCGTTTACTTCAAGTTCAAGAGAGGAGGGACAGGAAAAGGAGAATTCACTGCGGTGTTTGCACACCTTGCCTGCGCAAGATCAACTGTGGGGAATGCAGGAGTTGCCTGAACCGAAAAACAGGCCATCAGATCTGTAAGCTCAGGAAGTGTGTTGAGCTGAGGAAGAAGCCCCTCATGATCTATACGGGAGAGGTAAGGCAACTTTCTGATGTGTCGCTTGCTCTAACTTTTACACTTTCAATTAAGGTCAAGTCAGTCAACTTTTTAGATCTTTAGAGTCCTAGTCCAAAAAAGTATTCATTATAATTTTACTTTTTTTTGGGGGGATGTTAGACTGATAACTGTATCAGTTTACACATCAGTAATGTCTGCTGGGTGATTCAAAACTTCCATCTAGTCACAAGGTAATAAGGAAATGCCTTGAAAGTTGCGGAACTTAATGCTCTGCATATAATTCCCAAAGACTAAAGTTTGTTTCAGTGAGGATTGTCTGGTGATTCTGTCACAACTATCACACAGCAGCAGAATTACTGTTGTCAGTAATTTAAAAAAAAAATTATAATAATTGTGAGCGATAAGTATGGTCATGTTCATACATTGTTTGCTTAAGAAGGAGATTGACAGCTACATTCTTAAACTCAATGACTCCCTTAATTTTTCAGAACTTGCAATTCGATTTTGAGAGTGTGTGCAGTAGTGCAGTAAATGTGCTTAAGTGTGCTTATGATTACAGTAAATTCCTATATGAAAACAAATACCTGTTTGCAATATCAACCAGCATGGCAAACTATATTTTACAGCTAAAATAATCTCTATAAGTGGCTTATAGTGGAAGACTTGCATATTCAAAATAAAAATGGCCGCTCCCGATCTCGAAGACCTAAAGTCATTAATTTCCAATGGAGAGTAGTGTGGGAGCTGCTTGGACCTCCGATCATATGCTTATGTGGAAAATTTTAGTTCAATTTGAGCTTCCATTGCGTTAAAATATTTGAACTTGTGGTTATATCTTATGTGACCACTCGACCAGATGTGGTGTATTCTAATCAAAACTGTGTGCGACGTCAGAATTACCAATATTTTTCCACTTTAACATTATTCTGTAAACACTTATTCTGTAAAATGGCGCTTTAGAATAATTATGGCAGGAATTATTATTTTATAATTAATCATTATGTATTTGATTAGCTCCATAAAACCTACTAAGTTTTAGTTTTTGGGGTTATTTTTATTTTGTGTAGATATATCTAGACAATCATGAATTTTTCCATGGTGAATATAACCTGAGGGTAACGGTTGCTTCACGACCTGTTTTAAAGTTCTGTGTGACTGCCGCTATGTGGAAAAGTGTGAAAATCATATCCAAATGTTGGAGACAGTGGAAAGGTGGTTTTACATTAAAAATATGGTGTATAAGTGGACTTCACATGAAAAAAAGAATTATATGACCCATTCAATTATGGTTAATACCATTACTAAGCTGGAGTTGTTTCAAGGTGTTGGGACTGATTTGGACATTTTGTTGGTTTCTGAATTGTACTTACTGATTATACTTGTACTTCTCATTATTGTGTTCTGACTGCATTGGCTCAAGAAAATATGAAAGAAATGTTTTCAGGCATAACTCATCACATGATTTACCATGAGTGCTGAACGTGTCTTATCTGTGTGTGCAAGTTTGTGAGCCAGAGAGAATGAATGGCACTCTACATATGTTAAGTCTCCATGTTACAGCGTGTGCTCCCTTTACTTGTGTGTGTGTGATTAGCCAGTAGATGAACAATTTGTCTAATGCATGTTTAATTCAGTAATAGTAATTGTTACTATGTCATTGTGCTGGTTAAGACGGAATGTAGCGGTTTATTCAGTGTCTGTTGTAAACAGGATGGGTGTTTGTGACTGAGCACTGATTTCTTTATTCTTAGACCCTTTGTCAAGTTTGCCAGTAAGGAGCTGAAAATATAAAACCACCCATGTACTTTAGTTAGGATTTTTTTTAGGATTTTTTATAAAACTGCCAAATGCTGAAATACATTGTAAGCAATAACAACTTTTTTGACGTTTATGCATATAGTTGCTAGTTTTGATCAGTTTTTGATCATCTACTTGGATGAAAGTTGAGCAACACAATTATTTCACTCTCAGCCAATTATAGAATTGTTGCAGTCACTTTGTGTGTTTGAGACTGTCCTCTAACGTCTGTCCGTTAGTAGTTCTCTGTCAGAAAAAGGGATGTTGAAAGGATTACACCGGGTTGAGGCTTGTTAATGAATGTCATTTCCATAAAATTACATCTACTATAGTTAAAGTCAATCTTTAGTCCGCTTGTCATCAGTGTCTAGATGTGAGCTGGTAGTTTGTGGCCTAATTGTCAGTTGGACTTGGATTTCTTGAATTTGTTTCTTTATCTTTAAAGGGGTCATCAGATGGGACATGCACTTTTGCAAGCTGTTTGAACTGAAATGTGTGTTGCTAGTGTGTACACAACCACCCTATGATGATAAAGATCCAGCTCAAGTGTTTTTTTTTTTGTTTTTTTTTTATCTCATTAATTCATTTCCCTTTTCTCAAATCAAGCTGATCTCCGATGCCTGTCTGTGTGATGTCATACAGACAGGCCCCTCCCACGATAGTATGATTGACAGTGGCGTTTGAGCACAGACTGGACTGGGGTCTTACCTTAGACCCCCCCTGAGTGAGCTGTCATCAGTCTGCCATTGTTTTACCACCGGAGCTGATGTAGACCAGAATGACTCTTAAAGTTTGAACAGTCAGAACTGTTTTGTATTGTTACATCCCTCCTGAACAGGTTAAATCAAGTCTCTTTGGGTGTATTTGGAAGAATGCGGCTGTCCTGACAAGAAGATCGGGATCAGCCTGTGTCCACACCTACTATTTCAGGCCAAAAGTTAAACAAACATGAAACTCTAATGCTTCCAAACTGGATCCTATAATCCTGATAGTGTATATGGGTATAATACTTACATGTGCTCTGACTTGAAACAAGATGTTTAGCTACCATACTGAAAATGACTTGAAGATATCAACATGCTTGGTGATTTGTGATCCAGTATGAGAGATCAGTTTGACGTAATTTGCTTTGTTTTTGCAACGTCTTTCTTTAATTAGACTTGTTGAACAATGTGACCCCTGGGCTAGAAGTGATCACATACCACATCTCACAGCCTGTGCCGCAACATGTCTCTTTCATCACTGTAGAATAGTCATAACAATTATAAGTAATGTGTGTTTTGTTTACTTTTCAGAGCATAGCTTTTGCTACGGGGAGATCTTTGCTGGAATGGCGATTTAGATTAAATCTAACTTTATCTGTTTGTTTCTCATCACTGGGTCTTGGTGATCATGTTTGTTCCATTCCTAATTATAAGGTATATTCATGCAAAAACAAAACAAATTTTGCTGGGTGTGCACATCTGCCATCCAGCTGGGACACTCCCAACTACACCAACACCCTATGATATTTTGGTTCAGAAAGTTTCCTCTATGATTGCTTGGCCTTTTTGGCATGCCTCAGAGACGGGGTTACCGCCGTGTGCTTGTGAATGGCACGGGGGGCTGCTTGGCTTGGCACAGTTGAGGAAGAGGGAAATCAGGGGAAAACGAAGGGTTAGAGGGCTGTTGGTTCAGTTGGGTCTGGTTTTAATCACTACTGACAGTGTGCTGAAGCCAGGCAGGATGCTGAGGTAACGCTTCAGAATACAGTGGCTTCAGTTTATGTCACACGTCTTGGTTTACTGTCAAGAAGTCTTTGGACCACATCGCGAGTTTTGGTATTAGTAAACGCCGATCAAAAGGTTTTTAGTCATGGTTTTTCTGTAGCTGGGGGGGTTTGTGTCAATGGTCCCAAAGGTAGATACAGCAGCCCATCCACCCCTGGGCTTTGCTCTGTTACAGGTAAACATTATATATTATCCTGACTGGGAAAACACTAGTTTCTCAGAAAAACCATGGTGACTTTCTCATCTCCAGGAAGTTATTTGGATTGGGTATGCTTATCAAGATGGTAACCTTAAGTTCTCTATTTTTTTTTTTTTTTACTGTGGTGTACAACAAATATTTATGTTACTAGTTTAGTTCACAGGTGATCTGCATTAATTTTCAGATGTTGTTTTTTTTTTTTTTTTTTTTTTTTTACTACTTTCATGTGCTAATGTCCTAATTTAAAGGGTTAGTTCACCCGAAAATCAAAATGATGTCATTAATAACTCACCATCATGTCGTTCCAAACCAGTGAAACCTCTTATCTTCGGAACACAGTTTAAGATATTTTAGATTTAGTCCGAGAGCTCTCAGTCCCTCCATTGAAGCTGTGTGTACGTCTACTGTCCATGTCCAGAAAGGTAAGAAAAACATCATCATAGTAGTCCATGTAACATCAGAGGGTATGTGGAATTTTTTGAAGCATCGAAAATACATTTTGGTCAAAAAAAAAGCAAAAACTACGACTTTATTCAGCATTGTCTTCTCTTCCGGGTCTGTTGTGAGCGCCTTCACTGCAGTGTATGCTATATGATTCACGAACGAATCATTCGATGTAAGCGGATCTTCTTGAACCAGTTCACTGAATCGAACCGAACCTATCCAATACGCATTAATCCACAAATGACTTAAGCTGTTAACTTTTTTTAATGTGGCTGACACTCCCTCTGAGTTAAACAAACCAATATCCCGGAGTAATTCATGTACTCAAACAGTACACTGACTGAACTGCTGTGAAGAGAGTTGAAGATGAACACCGAGCCGAGCCAGATAACGAAAGAACGATTGACTCGTTCACATAAAACTATTTTGTTTGTTGTTGTCTAATCCTCCAATCATTGTAAAGCAAGGATGAAGCAGTTATAACTGATCCCCATCCTCACGTCATAACATGCCCTGTCACTTTTAGAAATGACTAAATTTGTCTTCCTCGTTTTTTTTATTTATTTTTTTAAGTCTTTCTATTTTAAGAGTTTCGTTTTTTTCGGCTGCAGTGTGAAAGGAAAATAAATGGCTTGAAATGATGGCTTTCAAATCGAAGTAGTAGACTCTGCCAATTGGTTGCTTTGGCTGTGAGCTAAGAAACATGCAAGTGATTAAGTGATTGCACTCATGCCCCTTACAGCGAAACCAACCTCTTCTTTTACTATTGTTTTTTTTTTTGTTTGTTTTGTTTTTTACAAAAACAGAAATGAAAAATAAAGGGCACACTACAAACACAGGTGAGGTTGCTGTGTTTGTAACTGAACCACTTTCATAATCGGCACGTATATTTGAGAATAAAAGGAACTTAAATCTTACAACCTCCATTTCCTCTCTTATACATTAAGTAAAGTTTTGGCTGTGTGTGGAGAAAAGCTAATGAGAATGTCAGCAAATTCTTCATGATGGAGCTCAGGATTGTGCTCAGATCCTTGCGAAGACTTCATCACCTCAACGACCATCGGCACAAGACCATGGAGACCAGACACGTCTGCTGCACCCGTGTTGCAGCTTGGAATTCATCTGGCCAGAGGAGAACTTGCCCCCCAACTGAGCCTGATTTCACCCAAGGCTTTCTTTCTCCATTTCTGTCACCAGTGGAGTTTTGGTTCCTTGCCCCGGTCACTTTTGTCTTGCCTCGTTGGGAAAGTATGACTGATTGCACAGACACTATTGGAAGAGAGCTGAACAACATGATCATTTAATCCTCAAAAACAGACTTCGATTGGAAAAAATACTCTGTTATTGTCTTCTTGCATTATTGACAAGCTATTTTCCTGTTTGAAACTGTAAAGCTGCTTTGACACAATCAGTACTGTATCAAGTGCTGTACAGATAAGGGTCACTTGACGTACCATGTGACCATTTGCATAGTTAGTTTGCACATTTATCAGATCACACACATACTCAAAAAAGAACACAGAAAAGGCCTGGGCCACTCGCAGTGGGTTTAATATATTCAGTCTATCCAGTGTGTGTCAAGTTAACGAAAGGTAAAACTGGTGTCTCATTTTTGCTCTGAAGCTACCACACTGCACAAGGAAACCTCTGAAAACCAAGCTAGTAATATATTAAGGTTTTTGAACCAAATTTTTGAAATATTTGTAAAGACTTTTCACAGACAGAGTCTTACATGATTATTTTATGACGTCTAAATAAATAATAAAAGTTACCCTTTTACAACTGAACATCATTTAAATGTTTTAAAATCATTTTAATATTTTTGAACAATTTCACATCATCAGGACCTCTAATCAGAAAGTTCGGTCTCAATCAGTGCCTCTTTCATTGATGTTTTGGGTACAAGAATGAGAGTTGATGATGTTAGGAGTTTTCACTTTAAAGATTTGTATATTATTAGTTTGGCAGTTTGATTTTCAGTATTTTTGAGTCATGTCATTCTTCATACTAGTGCATCTTTTGTTTTTGCATTTCATTGCTTTTCTGGAGCCGTTACCAAACATGACTTGATTAACTGCAGAACTGAGCTGAAATGTGTGCCATGATATCAGCGTGTATCACCTTGACATCTAAGTCAAGAGCATCTGTCCAGTTGGCCTCTGATATTGTCAGAGCATCTGGTAAATGATGTGTCACAAACGGTTACTGTCAACATTTAATCTTAAATCCTCCAAATTTCCAGTCATATAAAGACATGGACTGTTAAAACATCATCAGAGGTGCACACATATTTTATGTTTTTACAGCCTTTTAAATGTTCAGATACTGTATAAGTACTGGGTGTGTTTTTAGCAGTGCCTCAGTCAGGTCAGTGTTGGTTTGACACTGTTTTTTTCACTGTTATCATGAAAATTAAACCAAACATGTCAAATAGACTAGCAGACTGATTATCAATAAAGCTATTAACCTTTTATTAATTTTCTGTTTTATCACTATGGAGATATTCTCTAAACCATGTTTGCCTGGCACTTAATCATTTAATAAAGTACATTAGAAGAACATACCCAGCACTCACACTTATGCATCAGGACATTATTACAACGTGGATTGTTATGCAGTGAAAAGATGAACAGGCTTTTTGAGATCATGTGTCTAAGTGATTTTTACTACAGAACAGTGGAGTAAATGGGCATAACAGCTTTACCCATTGTAAAAACAATGTATGCTCAATTAATAATTAAATAATTCTGTAGTGTTCTTTTTAAGAAAATGCTTTATATCTGGAGAAGAATGCCTGGCATTGTGAAGGAGTATGAAGAGGAATTGCACAAATAATCTTCTCTCATTTTTGGAAGCTTTAATATATTCAACTTGCTTCCATTCTTGTCTATGAAAACCGTAATCTATTCAGTGCGTGAGTTGGCAATTTCTGTCATTTATCCTCCACCTCAGATGCAGCTGCATGTCAAAATTATTTTTTAGTCCCTTTGGTATGTGTTGTATGTGTTAGTCTTATTTATAATGTTTTTTTTTTAATGTATTTTTTCCCCCTTTGTTTTACGTAACAGATAATGCCAAGAAATAGAAACACAGTCAAAACCAGTAATGTAAACAGAGAAACAAATAAGCAGTGCATCATCTTTTGCAGTGTAGGTGACAGTAGTAGAGGAGACAGGAAACAATGAGAAGAACCTTGTCTTGAACGTGGGATGCCCAAAGCAATCTTGGTTTCAGTGGTCCAAGAAAGACATTGTAGGTAGTGAATTTGGAATCTTTTGGTATATAACAAGACAAATTTGATATAGCATTTCAAACCTGCTAAGGCTGGCCACACACTTGAAGATTTTAAGGCTGAATTTAAGCCCGATTTGCACCCCCAACAAGGGCTTTTCACAAACAATTTTTTGTCCAAAAAATGCTCCATTGTGTGTTGTCATGATTATTTAACTGCTCCCTATCTATACAGAGTGTCCTTGACTCTTGATTGGGCTGCCTCTGATGTGATACTCGCGTTGAGCAATGAGCAAGCGTCACTTGCCGGATGTTGCGTTGGCATCCACAAACATGTCACCAGAGTACTGAGAAAGAACAGCACCCATTTTCTTTTCTTTTTTTCACTCTACAACCGAACGCGTGCCAGGACAACATCGAGTATCCTCCATGTGTTTTTTTTCTGTAGTCATGTTTGATCTTGCGAGTCTCCGTGAGATCTTGTAACACTGTATCAATCATTCCTGGAATTAACAAGCGTGTGGTCTCGTGGTCTGGTCGAATCATCTAGTGTGTGAATTCAGAGGATTATAAGGCTAAAAATCTTTTGAAAATGTCTTCATAGCTGTGGCCTGGCATGATTTTAAAATCAGTTACGATTTGAAAATCATCTAATTTTCCAGGCCTAACATAACCAACATAGACTCGTAAATAAAAAGGTACAAAATCGGTCACTGGTGTAGCTTTCAAAAGGTACACATTTTTACCTTAATTACCTCTAAAACAGTGCTTCTCAGTTCCAGTCCTCTGATTGATTGTAGTCCCTACACAGTGTTCATTGCTCCCTACTCCCTTAGCAGGGGAAATCTGTTGAAGTTTCCTTCACTTCAGAACATTCATTCATGTATTTGCACTAAGTCACAGCCTGCAGCTTCTTCACACACAGACAAAACTTAGGAAGAGAAGTGTGAAGTGTGACATAATATACCTTTGTAAATAAATACAGTTGAAGTTCACGTCTCGCACACTTTTAATGCCCTTTGATTTGAACATATTAAGTCTACATTATTGTCAATTCTTCCAGATGTACAGTATATACATACAGAGAATTGAAACTGCGTTACTCTCAGACCCATAGTGTATACAGAGAACACTAACAGTAGAGTCTAAAAATCTACAGTCAAAAAGAACAAATGTCTGAAGTGATAAGAGATACATACAAAATTTGCAGAACAATGGCACATAAGATTTGAATTGCCCAAGAATTGCCCTAAAAGCTACATATTAGTACCTTAAAAGTACATACAATATGAGTACCTAAAATATACACATTAGTACCTTAATGGTATACATTTGTAGCTTTTTGAAAAGGTACTGTCCCGCTGACAGATTTTGTACCTTGATTTCTGAGAGTGTACTGAATCCATTTGGCTCTCCTTTTTTATAAAATTTTGTTTAACTCTGTTTTGGTGACTTTTGGAAATCAAGAGCTATATTTTCCTCATTGTACCATGTTTGAAAACAGAAAATGGCCTATGTATATAGTTTTAATAATCATTTATTTCCATATTGTTCATTTCAGCAAGTAAATTGCTCTCCTCCCATGAGTCATCAACTGTTAATTCAAATTAATTAAAACTCTATGAATCCTATTCAGTGTACTAATAACAGCAAATTAATTTTAATAATATGTAACTTAATTTTATTGTAGTCCTATTAATGATATTGCACTTGAATTGTATAGAATTCAACTGTATGATTACAGATGTGTTTTGAGACCTGGTACATGCTGTGAGATTTTAGATCTAGAACTGTTTAGAAGAAGGTAGGATGATTGTAATGTTATATTCATGTAGTTAAATCTCCAACAGAAGGTTTTTTCTGGAGCCTGTGGGCAGGGGCTGTAAGGCTGTGTGTGTCCTTGTAGGATCATTGGCAGAAGCTGGTGTGAGTATTTGTGAGCCAGGCAAGCTAGAACAGCTGATTGCAGGCTGAAGTGTAAGAAAGTGAGCAAACGAATCGTGAAATGTCAGTATGAATGAATGCCTCTGCATCAGCTCTCTCTCTCTCTCTCTCTCTGACCACTGTGATCCGATCTCTGATCATCCTCAACACCTTGTAATGATTCCATCACACCTACAAACAACATAAATCCAAGCCCAGAACATCATCTGACACATTTAGCCACCTCTGATGGCAGAGTCCAAAGGCATTTTAATTAGCTATTTTATTAGGACTATATACATCTGAGTACACATTGGTTTACAAAAGATTAAAAAAAGCTAAGTGCAAGATATAGTCACATTATAATACAGATATATAATGCCATATTGCAAAATACAAAGTCACATTGTGAGATATAAATTGCAATTACAATAAAAACTTTATAATCGTAAGTAGGGCTGGGTGATATTCATATCAGTCAAGATCAATAATTATCACTAAATGTTAAATCTTTATTTCTTTGGTTTAAAACCAGATTTTTGCTCCAAAGTGAAAGTTGTAGAAACTAACCATTAACAAAATAAATATCTAAATAGATTTTTTTTTCTTAGTTTCTGCATGCTTTAATGAGTGATATTGTTTCAAATCAGGAAACAGGTTTGGGTCGCCTGATAATAATTTCTATCTCTTTTTGTCACTTAGAAATGCACATTTGATAGTAGCTTGAGTTAAATTTTTGTACCTTATCAAAATCAGTACCATCTGTAAAAATTGCAGCAACCTCAGTTTTATATGGTTACATTTATTCTTTTTTTAACAATATATTTATTTCATTTTTTAGTTCGCACAATACAGCAGATTACACATTTAGTAACAATCATGTTAATACAGCAAACATTTTACACCCTATTCTCCCGCCCATCACCCCATCCCCAAACAAAAGAGAAAAAATAAATACAAATTCAATTAAAATTACATTAACATTTTAAAGATACCTAAATCAAGTAAATAGTGTTTCCCAATTATTTAAAGAAGATCATGATATTACCATACTCCCTCAGAGCTTGTTGCAACATTTATCGAACTCTTCGTATCATTTCACCGAGGAAAATTATATCGTAAAAATAATCGTTATTGAATTATCGCCCAGACCTAGTTGTAAAATATAAAGTCATGGTACAAGACATGTACATTTATATCTTGCAAGTTTGTTTCTAATGGGGCAGTTTCTTGTAATTGAGCTTTAATGTTTCACAATTTTACTTTATTGCATTATATGAAGTAACAGTTGAAAGATATAAGGTCACTTTGTGAAATATAAATGAGTGGAAATGGGCTTCCATTGTAACTAGTCTACTTTATAAAGTAGACCAAACATGGAGAAACTTGTTCAAGAGCAACACTCAGTCAAGACTATACAGCATTCAGCGTGCCTCACCTCGAAATATCTCATCACTTCCAAGCTAACCTAAGATTAATGTCTGTCAGTAGTGAAAATAGGAAGTCTTGAAGCATTTTACACTACCACAGTAGTTGCCATGGAGGAGTTTGGTAGTACTGGAACATTTCTTCACAGTCCTCATGACTTTAAAGTTGAATAGTGATTTAAATTTCAATGTAAGCCCTCTGAGTAAGCCAATGGATTGAATCGTTCAGTTTCTTTTGACAAGTCCCAGGTGTTCTTACAATATTCACTTGAGCTAATTCTTCCCCAAGAGCTGAACAGGTTTTTGTGTGTGATATGAATCATCATAGTTTAAAATAAAGTCATGACATAAGCACAATGACGGGGATCAGGCAATTGCCTTTTTTGTTATATTTGTAATTACAGGAGCCAGGTCTATCTGTTGAATTGTCCTTGCTGGACTTTGTCGACTCTCCCTCTGTTTTTTTCCTTGTTATCTGAGTGCAGAGCAAACCACCAGTTATTCTTCCAGTGTTCACACTAGGGCTGCACATCCTGCGATGTGACTATCGTGGATTCGTACGTCGCGGTAAAATTTTTTATTACATTTCATATCGCAATTAGAGTTGTTCCGATTCCGATACTAGAATCGGAAATATCTTCGATACCACAACAAATTCTGGCATCGGCATCGGCGAGTACATGAACCCATGTACCGATCTGATACCATTTTCTTAAACAAGACCTAGTAATGACCGCTAGCTTTGCCTAAACGCTGCACGGTTCTTCTTCGCTGCTCAGAATGCATTGCAAACACAGGAAGTTGCGCTGTGTTGCCACAAGCAACCCGTTTAGAGCAGCGAAGAAGAAATTAAAACGCATTAGCAGCACTGATCTATATATGACTGGATCACTCATCGCGTTCTAAACTGCCAACAGACAGTAAAGCCGCTTC
The DNA here is from genome assembly GCF_003368295.1 of Carassius auratus. Classification (NCBI taxonomy): domain Eukaryota; kingdom Metazoa; phylum Chordata; class Actinopteri; order Cypriniformes; family Cyprinidae; genus Carassius; species Carassius auratus. The sequence continues at coordinate 18,078,838 of NC_039255.1, read as the reverse complement.
TATATTATAGATCAGTGGTTAGCAGTATGTCTCTGTAGTACCGGTAGTAAGTTACCGACTTCCGAGTATATTCAGTACCCGCAGCTGCGTTCAGTCGCTTCCATGTCAGGCTCCAGACAGTAGCCGAATATATACTAGTGTCTGTGAATATTAAACTGCAAAATACTATTTAAATATTACTCCTGCAATTTCTACATCTCTGTGGGTGACGGGCGCAGATGCGCGGGAGCTCGCTGTTTTGTAGTCTCTGCCGTGTGTCACTATGTGAGGACACGAACGCATAAACTGTCACTTCATGAGAATTTACCATTTCATTTGAGAAAATTGTCATATCATAAACACAGACACTCAAAGATCTTCATGACAGTCCATTAAAATAAATGTTTGGTTTAACGTGAGTAAATTGACAATATATTAAGCTACTGTTGTAGCCTACAGTAATAATAATACATCTCTATAATAATAATAATTATGCCTAGATGGTTGCTTGTTTTTTACTTGTTTTGTTGTAAAGAGGTTATCTGATTAATATATAATTTGTTATAGGTATTCCTAGACTAATTTGTTGCAGTTTTTTATACAGTTATATTGTAAAACTAAAATGCCTTTTTTAGTTTGCGGTGTTAGATTTTTGGCTGCATTTGAAGTTCTTTTTCGCTTAAGAAAATAAATAATACTGTCAAATTCATGTCAGGTAATAAAAATACTGTAATAAATACAGTAGTTCACCATGTATTTGTTCATGTTTTATTAAGGGATCAGTTTGAAGCACACCATAAAATAATTCTAGCAATTTACACAGGGCTAGTAGTATATACAGCTGTATATAAAGATACAGGAAATCGGAATCGGTATCGGGAAGAGAAGAAGGGTATTGGAACATCTCTAATCGCAATATATATCACAGAAAATTTAAATATCGCAATGTTATTTTTTCCCAAAACTTGCAGCCCTAGTTCACACACACTTCCCTCCTGACTGACGAAACCTTGTGGAGATGTTTTGATGTGGGCAGCATAAGAAACGTGTTTAGTAATGGACAGATTTAAGCTTTTACTTGACCATTGTGTGAATTTAATAGAAAACGCTTTTCAGGGCTTTCTCCCACCGCTTATTAACCATGTATATTAACAGGCTCCAGTGGGTTATTGATTTAAGAGCTGTATTTGCTCAATAAATACATTGTTTTATTGCTTCTCGGTACCTTTTAGAGGGAATTAGGATTCTCGCCTCTTGCTTAGTCTGACTTTTCCTGCCGTCTGGGGTTAATTTAGTGTATGACTTTAGGGATATATCTAAGCATAGAGTCATGCTTTCCTGAAAGAGAGATATTTCCGGCAATTATTGGTGATTCTTTGATTGGGGAACCTTTGGGCTCTGTATTTGTTTGAATGAAAAAAATGCTTTAAACAAACCAACCAACCAAAACAATAGTAGCCCTTTCTTAAAATAAATGTTTTTTTTAATTTTGTATGCTATGTTTCACTTTTCCGTACAATGGAGTGGATAGAGCAATTTATGAATCTTCTTTTTTGGGTAAGCTATCCCTTTAAAAAAATATAACCGACTTTTTTTTTAGCCATTTGTCAAAGAGAAGGACATGTTGAAACATGCTAGGATTAATATTTGTAATAGTCCCACAGAGTTTACTGGTTTCACTCATGAAATGCAATGTCACTTGTACAACTATGTAGCTTTCAGCAGTCTTGAGAATATTAACCAGATTCAGCCTTTATATCCGTTGTCAATGAGAATACCACAACCCCATTGTCCATTGATGTGAGCGTGAAGAAAACGGTCTCAAGGCACCTGACTCACTGCATGACCAATTTCCTTCAGCCACCTCATATGTTATCACACAAAGCACTGCAACAAAACTCAGCCATCACTGGACACAGCAGGCAGGCTGATTATGGAAGGCTGCTTTAGACAAACGCTCACAGAGAGACGGTCAGTCTATTTTTTTTTTTTATGCTTTGGAGTAAAGTTTCATCTAGAGTAAGGTTTAGTTGAAATGTCTTAGTTTACACACACATGGACTTGGACTTTTAGGCAAGATTCAGTTTTATTCATGAAAAAGTGATCAATGTAGAGTCATTGCTATATTAATTGGCAAAAAGGAATGGATCACGTTTATAGAAACTAAACAATCCAGACAGACCGGTTTAACATACAACGGTCATTCAGTTGAAATATAACTTGTTTTACGACCTTGAGTTACTACACACATTCATTTCATATTGACTCAACAAATACAGTCTTTTTCAGTGAAACAAAATATGCTATCTACTATATACATTTTTTATTGAGGCATTCATTTTTTTAGGGACGGTTATTTTTGTTGTTATTTTAATAAGATTATTAATCAATTTCTAGAATATATAAGCAAGTAATTATAATAATGCATGGACAAACACAGATTTTTATATGCAGTTAATATATCAAGATATATTATGTAAAATAAAGTTGCATTTGAATCCGCCGGCTCCCTGGTCTTTGTATTCAGTAGCTTTGCTAGTGCTAAAAGTAGCTGTTGCGTTCCCTTGTCCTCATCTGACCTCCTCAGCCATATGTTTGCATGTGGAGGTTGGCGTGTGTCTGCAGACTGGGAAGAACAGTACATCATGTGACAGCTACAGTACAGCGGTGGACGTTCTGCCACATTCACTGTAAACGCATCTCCATGGAGAGACCGAGAGCGCGACTGCCTGCCCTGAAGCGTTTGACATCCTCCCAGAAAAAGAAGAGTGATGCGCCTTGCTGTGATGTCATTTATGAAACCAGCTGTGTGGCAGCATGCTTAGTCAGACTCGTGCTCTCTCTCTTTTTTTTTAGATAGTGATTTCAGCTCTGCATTTGTCATGGGAATAACATAATATACACATAATATATTAAGACAAATTAATGATAATGTGCTTGGAAACTTTTCGGTGCTTCTAAAAATTGTGAGTGTGCTTATAATAATGATTATTATTACATTATTATCATTTGTGTCACTATATAGGATTATTAGAAAAATCTATATATAAAAATATACAATTCAAATTATTTGAATAATATTAATTATTATTTCAATATTACTAATCTATTTATAATTTATTTATAGGAATAAATCATAATTAGTTATCTCATGTTTTGCACTGTTAATATATGGAAACTTTGTTGCTTCTCTAAAAAACACTTTCTTTATAATTATATAAAAATAATATATATTAAATATAATTACTGTAGCTAACATTTGTCGATATATAAGAATATTAAAGAGAACAATTAACATATAAATAAACATACAAAATATGGAATATATAGAATGTAATTAAATTATTCATTAGATTATTAATTAATTATGTTTATCATTGTTTAATGATTAAAATCATAAGATTATTAGAGATGAAGTATACAATTAAAATATAAATAAACATCAAATCTAGAACATATAGTATGCAATTTTAATTTGGTTCAAGTATATTTATTATTATTTCCAAATATTATTCAAATCTATCTTATTTAGAAATAAATGATAACGTATTTATTTCACATAGTGCACTGTTAATGCATTAAGACCAAAATGGCTCGTAATGTGCTTTGAAACTTTTCTGTGCTTCTAAAAATAGCTTGCCAAGACCACTTTTCCTGTTTACTTCCCTTCCCTCCCCCACCGGCTTTAAACTCCAGTCCGATCGTGAGTGTCCGGACCACAGATTAACGCTCTCCCTCGTGCGTACTTGTAGAGTAAGAAACCACATAGGGGATCCTTTGTTTAGGAAGGTCTAGGCATGGCTGATCCTTTTACAAGCCGCTAGAGTCCCTTCGCGATTGGCTGATGGGGTGCTGTCTGCGTGTGTGAAAGGCATGCGTCGGCTGTCTGCGGCAGCGGCTGTCCAAAGCCTCTCTCCTCTACGCTGATCATGCAAACCTGTGCTGCTCGCGCTGCATCTGCCACTACGGCCACTTATTCTTCTGAAGCCGAGGGAGGCAAGATGGCTACCTTTTAGGATTATGCTGCCCAAAATTGAGGGTCTGCCTCTGAGGAATGAGAAGGTACAGCACCAGACTGGATTGTAATGGCTATTGTCTCAAACAGATGCTCCCGGGAGAGTGCGTGTGCACTGGGAGCTTTGTGCGCTCGTATGTGTGTGTTTATGCTCTTGTTGTCATTGCCGCATCATCAGTAATGTGCCATCAGCAGGGTTCAGGTAGGGTGCAAGGATATTTCCAAACCATGAAAAAAAGCTAAGTTTTATGGTAGCATGCTCCTTTGTTTTTCTCAAGTCTTTTGAGCATTTTTGATGCAGCATCTCAAATCAGTGTCTTAAGAGTGTAGCTTGGCTGAAAGGGCAGCTGCGAGTGTGTGTTCACCTGCACCGTGAGCTTTTTTCCCCCTGTACCAGAAAGTTCAGAAACAGGAAAGCGGCAGTGTATGAATGAAAAAACCTCACAACTTCAGAGAAACTACGCACGCTCTCCAGGAAGGAAGCGTGCATTTTTAGAATCAGCGTAACAGCGAGGGCTTGGCGCTGCGAAAGTTTGCACGCGAAGCAGTTTGTTCATAACTACTGGCTTTGATGTGTTCAGAAGAGGGTTCGTAACCGAGTAACTTGGCATAAGATGCACTTTCAAGTTTTAGAGATGATTGTTAACTTCTCAGAGTACCTGCTAAATTATAAAGACATGATACAAGATACTCTTACGCAGCATGTGATATTTATATGCTCTGTGTTATTCAATCATTGCTGTGTTTTTGAATGAACGTGTGGTGTGGAAGCTCTTGGGTGAGATACACAGGGTGTCAGGTCTCTCCCCCTCTCCTCCTCTCCCTCTGTTTGGGTTGGATACGCCCCTTCTGCTCTTAATTTCCCTGGTAATGCTTCCTAAGGGAGGCGTCTTAGGATTCTAGCAGTATGTGTGCTGTTGCTAGGGGTGTGTGTGTGTGTGTGTGTGTGTGTGTGTGTGTGTGTGTGTGTCTGGGGGTAGCTTTACTACAATGAAAAGAAGACCAAGTCAAGTGTGGTTTTTTTTAGTTTTAAAGGCTTCAGACACAACAAATCAAGAACAAAGCTGTGGAGGCACTGCTGTGAGGGACTAACGTTTGAGGTGCCGAGAATGAGCAAACGTTCCTCTTAACATCTAGTGATGTTTCCAATAAAAAGCACATTTTCTTATTTGTGTTTCAGGATGTTGCATCGTACAGTTGTTTTTGATCCTTATGAATTCAGAAAAAAGTATGTAGTCATTTGAGGAGATTTGCTTACTTTCTTGATACGCTTGATTCTCAGTTTATTTATAAACACGAAAGTTTTGGACACTGTTACCATGATGCTGTAATTTGAGCAGCTGGTTGATGTAGGTCTGCTTATAATCAGGCCCAGACACTATATCTGTGGCATTTTTGTTCTGCTCAGTTCTGTGGATTTTAATAGATGTTAACATGATTTGTAGTGCACACTTATATTTAATACTAAGATATTTAATAAACATAGTAGTTAATAAACAATTTAATAGATGTTTACATTTCAAGATCCATAACATATGTTTACAAAATAAATAGGATTTCATTTCATGTTGTCTTTGAATAAAAATACATTAGAAAAGTAATTTTAACTGTTCTCTTTTATCATATTGCTATTCCTGCCATTATTAATATACAGGCATTTTACCATAGTTAAGGGGTTTTAACCTCTGTACCCATGATACAAATCACTGTAACACACAGCCTTGAATGGCTTATTGCTTTAATAAACCAATATTGCATTTCGCCAAGTTTATTGCAAGAACTGATAGCTCTCCGTGGCACATTTTTATTTTTTACATTACATTGTTCAATCAACAAGAGAACCATCTGTCACAGTATTGAATTTGACCTGTTATAAGCTGGTCTTTTGATTTTCATGTTTAATTAGATGTAATAAGTGCTCCAAAACTCAGCTAAAGTGTCCATGTATGAAACATGTAATTGTGTGTTTTTAGCACTTTAATCTTTTTATCATCCATCTACAAAAGATTGTTTTAACTCCAATCTTTTGCTAGAAAATTACGGTGTAAACTCGAGCTCAGGTCTGTCAGTGCTGTTTTTCCTGAAAAACAACAACTTTGGATTTACTTTGCAAGTTTACCCAGAATTTGCACAAACTACCTCTAACTTGCAGCCTTCATGTCTACAGAGTCTCATTTTCATTGTGTTTTCATAGTGTTCGTCACATTTTTTTCCTTAATTAAACCTCATGATCAGTAAGCATAAAACGTTGCTGGTAACCGCAGACATTTGGGCTTCTGTATTTCAGGAAGCAGAAGATCTAAACATTTACAAAGCCCATTCCCATTCAGAGCTGAAAACAGTTCCTGTAAACTAGGGCTGGGCGGTATATCAGGTTTGTACGATATATCAATATTTTCTTTATAAGCGATTCAGTATGAGGCAATAACATTTATATCGATACACAGTAGTTTGATACAAGCACATCTTAAACAATATAGTGGAGGAAACAGACTTAGGAGCTTCGGACAAGTGCATAATCTAGTTTGTTCTTAACATGTTCATGACAAGCTTCATATTAAGGCCTTAAAAAACTTTTAAGACAGTTTATAATTTCTTTTCGCAGTAGTTTAATTGGTTCGGCCCTTCATATGCTCAGACAGAAAGGCTGCGTGTACCTATGACAGAGACTCAGGCTACTTGCACTGTTAGATGCGTTTGAGATGTGCTGTCTTCTTGAATGCATAACTTACATTTCACAGGTATATCCTTCAGCTGTAAATTAGGGCTGGGACTTTAACGCGTTAATTGAGATTAATTAATTACACAAAAAATAACGCGTTAACTAAGATGAATTAATTACAGAAAAAAAATCCCGCATTTTTAATAACTTATTTTTGCACCGCGGAATGTTTCTCACTGGATGAGTTTCGGCAGACCCATTTTACTGGAGCACCAACTAGTGTTCGCATATCACCGCAGCACATCGAGTTTCAAGTATCACCTCAACGCAAAACATATAGCAGCTAGCGTGGACTTTACACTTTATGTTGAACTATGTGCTATTTTGTTGGTGCAACAGTTTATGTTGAACTCTTTATTGTTTTGGCCAAGGTTATTGAGAGTTGGACTTAGTATGTTATGGCCTCTGAAGCAACAGAGAGATGTTTTCTAATAGTCAGTGTTTCCAATGTTCTGAATGTACTTGACAGTATTGTGTATTACTTAAAAAACACCTTACAGAAGGTTCCAGCACCTATAAGCTTCCTGAATTTCTGAAATGTACTATTTCTAAATTGTTTCTAAATATGCTATTGCTACACTTCATGGCAAAAATTGCACTGGTCTGCTAGACTTGGTTGAACAAAAATAAACAATATTTTGTTGCTTAAGCTTATGTATTCAGTCATTATTCAATGGTATACTATAAATCCATGTGAAAAAAAATTACTTCTCACTGTTCTCAGGTCAAATATTTATATGCGATTAAAATGCGATTAATTTCGATTAATTAATTACATAGCCTCTAATTAATTAGATTAATTTTTTTAATCGAGTCCCGGCCCTACTGTAAATATTTAAATGTTTCTCTCAGAAGTGCATGAGCCTTCTGTTCTCGGATTCTCCACTAAACTTCAGTGAACGAGCACCGCCTCGCAGATGTGCGCCAAACAGACAGAGCTCAATTAAATAGGAGCACTACAATTATAATTACAAGTAAGTCTATTTTTATGATAGCACTGACTGTAAAGAGAATTAAATGGAATAATTTACATAGACTAACACAACTGTCTGCTTTTGTTCTCGTTTATTTTAGTTTTTAATTTAGTGAATTTAACTTCTGCTTTAAAAGCCTTACTTTTGTTTTTAGTTTGTAATGTTACAATTTTTGAATGAAATGTGATCTTAACCCTTTTTTGCACGTAATATAAAGGCTTATATAGTTACATTAACTTTATTTGAAAATACCAAAATATATAATCGCTGATCGCCCAAAAAATACAGAGATATGATTTTTTTGCACGAATCGCCCAGCTCTACTGTAAACCATATTTGAGTAACAGATAATGCCTTTCCACAATGAGTGCGAAAAAGCGAAATGAATATCGGATCTGATGACATGCTGGAACAAAATAGTATATTTCCATGGATGCTTCAAAATAGACCACAAACATTTGTGCACCGAAAATGTGAATGTTTTTTTTATTTCAAACTTGTCCGAAGAATTTTTTCATTTTCGTGAAGCGAAAAAACATGGGCCGTCCAATAAGATTTGAGTCCTATTTGAGTCCTTGTTATCTATGGCATTTGAGAATATATTTATTCTCACGTTCTTTTTACAGAATAATATTTTTTATTAATTGTCCACTGAATTATGTGATCTGTATAGACGGTTTCATCTGGCGCACGTGTCTGGACCTAAGTTAACTTCCGGTCTGTTGGCTCCAGTAATTGCCTTCTACAAACGCAGTGAAAGTCAAGGTGATGAGTAGACTGAAGTTGGGCTCAGGTGGTTGTGCTGCGGATGTGTTTCCCATACATTTTATTTATTTTTGGAGACTCGCCACAATTTTAAAACTGATCGATTTTCAAAAAGAATTTGTTGAATAAACATGAGTAACGTTACGTACTGCTCTTTTATTAATAATAATTCCTTACATTTATATGTTTAAATATCAAAGCAAAGCACAGGTGTTTTTATATCGCTGTATTTCTGAAGGAAGACTTGCATGTCATATGCCTGATAAAGCAGCGTGTGAGCATACCAGCTCTGCTTTGTTTACAGCTGTTACTGGGGAAACCTCTATTTCTCGCGCTTTATGTCTATGCTTTAAAACATCTCCTGTTGGCAAATAATGAATTTGCATATTCATTAAGTCCGCCTGATCCACGCAGCAAACATATTTGGTTTGTTATCAAAAAAGATCTACTGTAGAGGAAGTTGGCTGTTGTTATTTATTCTATTTGGAGTCTACCGGAAGTTAAGTTAGGTCCACAATAAGTTCAGTGCAGTAACGTTTGTTTATGTTGTTGCTGTTGAAACCGTCTATAGCATGTGTCTTCTTATTAATCAAAATCAACTATAGATCAAAATTGGAAGTTATTACAAGCACTTGATGATGTTATAAAGATGACGGTAAGCAAATACATTAATAGTTAAATTTTCAAGTGTAGCTTGATGCTAATTGTACTTCTAATTATATTTTAGGATGTAGCCTATTCTTGTAAGCATAATAGATAGTTTTTTAGTGTTTATCTTAATTTAATGTTGTATATTGAGCAGGGGATGATGTTAAATCCATTTACGAGATACATATCTGAGGAAAATTGCATTGTTGGTCGGCGCCACCTAGCGTGCAGGCATGAATTAATAGAACGCTAACATTTGTTTCGCATTTGTTTTGTCTGTGATTTGCCTCGCTTTTTCGCATTGCGCTCAGTGTGGAAAGGCCTTTAATAGTGAAAATTATTCTGTCACAAGTCACCAATTCCAAAACTTAGAGCATCTGATTTTAACCTTACTTAAGTATTTTACTAAATATAGGCTTAAAGATGCATTAGTGAAAGAGACATGCCAGTGAAAAACAAGGAAGACTTGATATGTGAGGGGAACAATAAAGTTTATTTAACGATAGGCTATTTGTGATGTGCTTCTTTTCCTTATTCCTTATTCCTTATTAATCTTTATTGTTAACCATATTGATGAGAAATGTGATGTATATGTGCATAGGCTAATTTAATTCAGTTTTGTTCTATAATGTTGTAAATAATCTTTTTTTCTACACACACACATACTAGAGCTGTGCTATATGGGGAAAATATCTAATTACGATCTTTTTTGACAGATATTGTGATTACGATTTGATTTGCGTAAAGTCAAGCTTCAGCTTAATATTGTCAATAATGTGCAACACAGTATGGATGTCATTATCCTGCTGAAAATTTGTAAAAAAAAAAAAAAAAAAAAAAAAATTCCTTTTTGTTTTTGGCATTATTCCAATAGGAATTACTGTTGTTCTATCCAATACAATATATTACAAGTGGAAAATGTGCTCAATGTTTCATTTTATCCAAGTGAAATTAGCAAGCAGTTAGACTGAATTTACATTCGTTTTCGAATGTAAGTCGATGCAGGTTGTGCACGTGCGTCGAGCCTCATCGATACTATAACGAGAAATTTAAGTTGTTATAACGAGAAAACAACTTTCGTTATGTCGAGATAACGAGAAAACAAAGGAAAAAAATAATAATGTATGGCATTTTTATGTGTAATTTTATGTGTAATTTCAACACTCTTTACAAATGTAGTGGAGTAAAGAATACAGATACTTATTTAAAACTGTAGTGAAGTAAAAGATGCTAATACCTAGGGGTGCTCCGATCACGATCGGCCGATCGTTATGCGCATCTCGTCAGTAAAGCCGGTTCTCTAATCAGCGGTTAATTCCATCAGGTGCGTGATTTCACTTAGAGCAGCTGTTACTACACAGAGCCGTTGTTAACTGAGAAGATGCGCCAAAAAACGCTGAAAATTAACGTGATTTGCGCATCTTCTCTATTAACAACGGCTCTGTGTATTAACAGCTGCTCTATGTGAAATCACGCACCTGATGGAATTAACTGCTGATTAGAAAACCGGCTTTACTGACGAGATGCGCATTAACGATCGGCCGATCGTGATCGGAGCACCCCTACTAATATATTTGATACTGATACTGAGAGTATCCAAAAAGATACATAAAGTACAGTAATTAATTACATTTGCTCAAATGCTGTACTCTGCTCCCATTAGATCCCTATTGAGACTACTTTGTTACTGAAAGTAGTTTCAGTCAGAATCTGGCTGACCGGTTTTGTTTCATTACTGAATGAGAATATCAGAGGAGCTGGTTACTATTCTCTTCCTATTCCCCTCAGTAATAACAGTTGCAGCGGCTGCCAAGTGATTGCCTCACTCTTGTTTCAATCTCTCTGTTTCATCAACCCTCTTCTGGCATAAGTGTTAATGATACATGAAGGAGTTTTCCTCAATACTATATTGTTGGTTCAGCTGAATTTATTTACACACTGCACTAAGAGAAACATTTAACTTGCTTATGAATGCAAAAAACATGAAACCACAGTTTCTCACAAAATGACTGACTGACTCCTGCAAGTATTTAATCTTCTCATGCACACTGCTTTACATGGGTTGTAAAATTGTGTTTTATGTGAGGTACTTAGGTTTCAGTAAAGCAGGCATGCTGCAAAGGCTCTCACGTGCAGTTTTTCTTTTTTGGTATGGAAAAACAATTATGAAGCTATAATGAGTGTTACTAATAATGTTCACAATGTGGTATATTTAAATTAGAGATAAATTACAGTGTAGTATGGATTAATTGTCTCTTAATTAAAAACATTCGCAACTTGGTTTTTACTGTTTAAATACATGCACTTGCATGTACACAAACCACACAAACACATTCACAAAAGGCATACCAACAGAGTTTAGGCTAAAAAAAAAAAGAAAACATTACTATCTGTTCTTCCTTAAACCTGCACTGTAAATTGAAAGTAAAAAATCTACATACTCCCTACATATTCTATTACTTTTTGGTCAAGACCATGTGGAAAAGACTAGTGGAAAATCTCTTTCTTATTCTCGCTTGACTAATCACTTGATTGAATCTGTTGTGACGATGTTTTGTTTAGCTTGCTGCTGAAGAGTTCTTCAGGATTTCGTCATTGCCTGCATTGCTATCAGTTATAGTTTTTTTTTGTGAGCCTGGACTGCAGTGTTCAGAGATATATTTCGGAAAGGTCTCATTTTGTGGAAGCTTCGCTATTCTGGGTTAATGCTTCAGGGGAGATACGTATTCATTCGTACTTACAAGCCCTGGTTGCCTTGGCTTATGAGGGTATATGAGTTATATCACTGAGTGAACTCCACTAGCAGGTGCTGGATTTACAGGTGCTTTGGATTTAAGGTGAGTATGTACGTGTCTTGGTGTGGATCATCTTAAAGAGGCGATGCCTGACCCATGCCCAGAATGTGCCATAATTCCTCTTGCTGTGCGTCGATCACATCCGGTGGGTCTGCTATCAGGATTGCAAGGTTTATTACTTTCTTCCAGTGTCTCTGCAGTCGATCGTAATCATAAACAAACATTTCAAAGTAGAAAAAAAAATAAGAAGACTAAATCTTCTTATTTAGAATACAAAGTTGACCAGCTCTCTTCTGCAGTAGAGATGGTACTGCTTCTCCATGCTAAAGATCAGCCTAATTTGGAGGTACAAGAGAAGGCTCAAATTTAATTGTGCATCACAATGTTAGATTAGATTTTATAATATTCATAATAACAGAAGCATCGTTTTCCACAGCCCTGCACTCTATTTGTGGCAGCATATATATGCAAATTCATTCTCGCTTACAGAGTGGGAGATATATAGGTTTCTCCGGTAATGGTTGTAATCAAATAAATGCTATGCTTTCACTCACAAACACTGCTCTTAAAGGCATTACAGGCAAGAAGAAATGAAAATGACATCTATAATTTTCTGAAGACAGTCAGAAAGGAGAGGCAGACAGACAGACAGTCAGACAGACATTTGTGGCCTAATGGTTGGAGAGTCATATTTTTAACTTGAATTGTCGCGGGTTCCTTTCAAAGTACCTGCAGGAAATGTAGGTGGTGCCCAACTAAGGTGCCCTTGAGCAAGGCACCCCCAGTTGCTCCCTGGACACCACAGCAAAAATGGCTTGCCATTGCTTAGTGTTCCAGGTACGCGTGGGCATTCATTACTGGCTGCGTGTGTGTGTGTGTGTGTGTGTGTGTGTGTGTGTGTGTATGCACTTAGATGGATATGGGGATGAGTATGGACACCATATTTGGCAACACGTCATGCCACTTAATCTTAAAACGTTTAACAAAGAACTCATTGTGTGTAGAGATATTATATACAATAATGGTTTACATATTACATATTAGTTCATCATTTTTTTTCATGTATTGTTTAATCACCCTAAGTGCCATGATCCACTGTCATAAGTTGTGATGATCAAAAGCAGTATGTCCTGCTTCACACCACAGCCAAAACATGCTATCTCTATATTTTTCCACTGCAGGTTCAGTCAGAGGCAAACTCAGTAAATGGCACAAGATCAGAGCAGATGGAGGAGACCTGTGCGGCACCAGAGGAAGAGGCGCAGTACGTATCCTTAACACACAATGTTCCACCTGATGTTCCTACACCTATCCAGCATGGCTTATTACCAGCACCTCCTGGAAAGGAGCCCAGGGCCACTGATGTGCTTCTCCCTCACAACAGTTCTCCAACCTCTCATAAGGGTGCTGAATACATGAAACCAAACACTGAGAGGCATGTTGTTCCCACTGAGCCACACGCCATTTTACATAGATCCACGTTTAAGAAAAGTTGTGAATCTGAGTCCTTTCAAGAACAGGTGGTTCCTCTGAAGAATATAAAAATTGAGGAGCAGTGGGTTGAGATTGATGACCAGCACACAAAGCGCTTAGAGACTAGTGGGTGCTATGAGGATGCTTTATCTACGCTTGCAGCTGTGGTCTGCTTCTCCAGTACGGACAGGAAAAGTCTAGAGGAGAGGCTTTTTGGGGCTCAGGCCTCAGACATGTGTTTAAAAACTGAGCCGAAAGAAGAACCATATCAGTGTCAGTTAAATCAAGGAAAAACTCCAGAAGAACCTCCTCAGAATGATAACATTGCACTCAGTGTCCAGTCTCTGGTCCAGCATAGGAATATTAGCATTGATCAGGCTATAGCTATTGAGGCCTTGACCCAACTGGCAGCTACTCCACAAACAGTGCCCTTTGAACAAGAAAACCAGAGTCAGGACGCTCAACGAGAAATGTCTACTTGCTTCACTTCAAGCAACCACATACCTCTTCGAGAGGCTAAACCAGTTTCAGATGTTTTCTCTAACAAGGTCTCAGTAATCAGTTCATCATTGCATCAGACTTCTGTCATCCGCAACCCTCTGAACAGGCCGGCCAACTTCACCCAAAATCAGCATTGTGCATCTACCTCCAGAAAACTTTCCTTGAAGGATCTTCTGGTGGCCAGCTCTGAATGTGAAAAGCTATCGTATACCACAGAGAACCGCAGAAATGGCCAAGCACTTTGTAAAGCTGACAGATTAGAAGGCACTTTCAAGAAGTATAAGCATGGAGAAGGGACTCAAATCTCGAGAAAGAGGGACGAGGAGGAAGTTGCAGCTCAATTGGTGCAGCTTGCGTTCATGATCGAATCCAGGCAGATGCAAGTCTCGGAAAACAATCCACCAAAAGGTATGCCGACTCAGAACATGAAATACAATCATAATTATTTGGGGCAGCACTTAAAAAAGCAAAGTAAACCTAAAATGGCCCCATCAAAACCCAGGATGTCCAAGAAGAAAGCTGCTGAGATCGAGGGCAACCATTGTAGGATTCCATTGGCCAAGAGGACGCCCAACAGGAAAACCCCACTCAAGGGCACCCTTCAGAAAGCCAATTCACAACAAAAGATGATTTTCCATCACAAGAGGAGTCTGTTTCTTCCACAAATGCAGATAGACCTGAAAAAGTACATAGCAGAGGCTCATCATGAGAACAGGCAGCTCTTATTCCACAGCAACTCCCTGAAGAAAGAGCACTTTGAAACGATCTTAGGTTCTGGTAAGCAGAATGGCTTTCACTTTAAATACGAGCAAGGAGCTCAAAGTCATTCTTTACCACCACCAAACGGGCTGTTTCACAATCATACAAATGACCATCTAGGTGCTAGCCAATGGCCAAGGCATGAATGTGAACAACAAATGATTTCTCAGGTATCGAAAACCTACGATGTGCTAAACCATGGTGCTAAACAACAACCTCAGCAGACCATGGCCAGTGAACCCTGTAAAGACCCGCCGCAAAGCCCAGTGATGTACCATAAAGCCAACGGCATTAATGATCATCAACACATGCACTCGAATCACAATGGATTATACCAAGTTGAGAAGTCTGGAGGTGTTACAGTATTGTCGACATCCAATGTGCATTTGGGGAATGGTGATGTGGCAGACACTGGAGAACAGACTCCTACCAAGCACACGATCAACAGCTTTTTGGAGTCTCCAATGAGGTTCTTGAACACACCAACCAAGAATCTCCTCAACACCCCCTCCAAACAAAACACAGAGCTGCCCTCCTGTGATTGTGTGGGTAAGTCATATTAGCCATATCATAATTTTAAATAAAAGTTTGCTAGAACTACTTTCAGTTCATCTGAACACAATTTTCCTCTACAGAACAAATAATTGAGAAAGAGGAGGGTCCGTACTACACTCACCTTGGATCTGGCCCGAATGTAGCAGCCGTGAGAGAGATGATGGAGAACAGGTAACGTGGATCTCAGTTGTTTACATGCAGTAATGTTTTCACGGGATCCAACACAAAAAATATATACATTTGTATTAATTCTGTGTGTATACATTTAATTTCCTAATTTTAAATGTATTAATTGTTTTAATTATTTAAATTATTGTTTCAATATATTACAAAACAAAATATTTGTTGTAAAATTAAAAAGAAATTATATTTAATAAAAAATTATACATTTATTTAATAAAATAAGAATAAAACAAATAAATGAATGAATAAAATAAATTAACTATTATTCATTTTTACTAATAATTATAATGTTTAGTATTTATAATCAATCCAACATGTAGCATGGTTGCGCTTTCCCAATCCCGTCCCCCCTCTATTCCACCTTCTGTTTTCCCTAAATATTACACTTCTGCAATTAATTAAATTCAAACCACTTAATATACAGAATCCATTTGAACAATTTTTAGTTTTGTAGATAACGTCAGTCTGTTTTTAAATGTAAGATTAAAGTTTGAAAATCTCTGTTTTGGTTTATTGTTGAAATGCCCACAATTCAAAATGCACCTAATGATGATGATGATGATGTCATAATATTTGAATACTGAATTCTGATTGGTGTTCTTTTTTGCATATATTTGCATATTGAATCTAGATGGATCTGTTCTTCATTGCATATATTTTTAACAGTAAGAAACACAAATCTTAAAGTAGTTACATCTGAATTAAAATCTGAATTTGAGATTTTAGGTCTAACATTTATGTTATGGTGGGAACAATTAACTCGTTTGGCTTCAATACAATCACAGTTTAAAAGTCAGTTATTTAATCTTAGAAACAACATGTCTTCACATTTAAGTTTTTTCCTACACACTATAACTGAGTCTTTTTACATAAAAATATATGGATCTATATATTTTCTGAAGGGAGGTCTGTTGCAAAGGTATAATCATATTTGAGGGCTTCAAAAAACTTTTGAACTTTTGAAAACCACTGTTGTAGTGCTTAACACACACAACTCACTGCACTGTTTTCTTCACAGATATGGTGAGAAAGGCAACGCAGTCCGTATGGAGGTTGTTGTGTATACAGGCAAAGAGGGGCGGAGCTCACAGGGTTGCCCGATCGCCAAGTGGGTAAGTGACCCGTGTGAAATAACTAGCAGTCTGCGAAGAGCTTGCAGGATGACTGTTCATTCATATACGTGTGCACATGTGTTAAATTCTGCAGATCATACGTCGAGGAAGTGAGGAAGAGAAGTTGTTGTGTCTTGTGCGGCAGCGTGCTGGTCACTGCTGTCAGAACGCAGTGGTAGTCATTCTCATCTTGGCCTGGGAAGGGATCCCACGAAGTGTGGCTGACAGGCTGTACCAGGAGCTCACACACACTCTCTGCAAATATGGCTCACCCACTAGCCGCCGCTGTGCCCTCAATGAGGAGTGAGTCACAAGTAACATACGGACAGAGTGTGTGGAAATGATTCATGAACACACATCCTCCCTCATACAAGTACAAAATAACATTTGTTAGTTGTTCTTGGAGTGTTTTCTTTAAGCTTTTACACCAACTCCTTCACACCATCATTTTATAAATGTGCATTCACTGCTTGAAAAGACCAGGCTAGATTATATTAATAATATAGTGTGTGCGTATTCCACATTTTCAAGCAAATGATAGCACCACCAGCAAATTCTGTATTAAACAGTATTATTTTACATTATAGTGTATTATTGCACTGTGACTTACCTTCTTCATCTCTCCTGTTAGTCGTACATGTGCGTGTCAGGGTCTGGACCCAGAGACCTGCGGTGCCTCGTTCTCGTTTGGTTGCTCCTGGAGTATGTACTACAATGGCTGCAAGTTTGCACGCAGCAAAATCCCCCGGAAGTTCAGACTGCAGGGAGACTATCCTGAGGAGGTGAGCACTAGATGGACTCAAGGGAAATACATTCTCAGTCCAAATATGTAAAGAAATGTTTTGTTATGGAAGAATCATGCTGGTCTTCAAAATTCTGCCATAGTGGCTTTAAATAAGAGTGCAACTCTGGTGAGAGTATCCTGTGCGAGCATACCTGAATGACCTTGTTTACCTGAACCACTTTAACCAGCTGCCCTTTAGTGGCACTAGTGGTGATTTTCCACTTCTTGGTACGACTCAGCTCGGCACGGTTCAGAACGGTACAGCACGGCATGGTTTGCATTTCCACTGCAGTTTAGTATTGCTTAAGTATGGGCAGTATTATTCATATGTCGTTATAGTTGCGCCACCTATACTGCTACGACTCCTAAAAAAAAAAGTTTTAATTCCACATTGCCCGATTAAGCTCTCGCTGGAACTGCTCCTCTGCTATCAATGAGAGGAACGTCTGTACTTCCTCAGCAGGAAGCAGCTCTTCTGCTCTATCAAACAGTTGCGTTCGATCGTTGGTTGGCTGTGCTGATTTAAATATAGCGGTTCATTTGTGTTTGTCTCAAAGTGACGATTCTCTCCGGCCAATCCGTGATCAGCAGAGTTTACATGTCACGTTTTAGTAACGGTAAAGTTCACTTGGAACCTCAACTGAAGTGGTACTAAAAAAAGTACCGGGTACCAGGTACTGTACCCAATGGAAAACCCTCCAAAAGTGAAGCGTACCGTGCCATAACATGCAGTGGAAAAGCGGTATAAGTAAAACATTTAACAGAAATTCGCTCACATGGTGGACTTAAATCTATAGGTGAATTCATAAAAGAGTTGCATGCCTGGTGTTTTTTCATTGCAAAAACTCCACTAATAAAGTTTTTGAAAGGTAGTGTATTTATGCCTTATGGTCCATTTAATTCATCTTTCAAACTACAATAATGTTTGATTTTGTGGTTAGGAGGAGAAGTTGGAGAAAAACTTGCAGAATCTGGCATCAGATTTGGCCCCTGTGTACAAGAAACTTGCTCCTGATGCATTTCAGAACCAGGTAGGAATTAAGTAATCAAAATCTCACATGTTAAACTGTAATTTTTTTTTAGCTTATTTAGTTGATTACGTGAATATGTTGATATTTCTATAGCATCCAAGACTGAGCTTGGTGTATATTTGTAAGGAAAGCATCATAATGATGTGTAACCCGTCAGGTGGAGCTGGAGCAGCAAGGGCAGGACTGTCGGCTGGGCAGGAGTGAAGGTCGACCTTTCTCTGGTGTGACTGCGTGTGTGGACTTCTGCGCTCATGCCCACAAAGACACACAGAACATGACCAATGGAAGCACTGTGGTGAGTCTCACTTCCACTATTAATGTCAGTGTCCTACTAATACTTATTTCCTCCATTTTCAGACTCTATTGAGATAAATGAGATATGCATATGCCTCATGTGTACCACAGGTATGCACTTTAACCAAGGAGGATAACCGTGCAGTGCGGAACATTCCAAACGACGAGCAGCTGCATGTCCTGCCGCTCTACAAGATCTCTGACACGGATGAGTTTGGCCATGCTGAGGGCCAGTGGGCCAAGATAAAGTCTGGGGCAATGCAGGTCCTCTCTGCTTTCCCAAGAGAAGTGAGGATGCTGGCTGAGCCTGTCAAATCAGCACGCAAGAGGAAGATGGAGGCTAAAAGAGCCCATGCTGAGAAAATAAGTGGCCTGGACAGTAAACAGTGCACCCCTATGAAAGTGAAGAACGAGCCTCTTAAAGGTATACCTCGTTCTGGTCATGTCATGCTCATACTTATTACGTCTTTAGTCTATAGGAATGCATATGTGCACAGTGTTTCTTTGCAAAGTGACATCACAAACTATTGGCCACGAAAACTTTCTAAAATGCAAAAAAAACTTTTCAGTTTCTTGTACATCGTTGTCATGTTAACGTACACTTAAAGCGTTAGTTCACCAAAAAATTTTAATTCTGTCATTAATTACTCACCCTCATGTTGTTCCAAACCCATAAGTCCTTACTTCATCTTCAGAACACAATTTAAGATATTTTTGATTAAATCAAAAATGGTCTGTGACCCTGTATAGATCACAATGCTGCTGAAATGTTTTATGGCAAAGAAAGGTAGTAAGCACATCGATAAACAGTCCATGAGACATCAGTGGTTCAGTTTTAATGTTATGAAGCTACAAGAATACTTTTTGTGCACAAAGCAAACATAAATAATGACTTGGGGGTGAGTAATTAATGACAGATTTTTTATTTTTGGGTGAACTAACCCTTTAAGGTGACATCTAAAACAGGTTGTCTCATAGTATGAGCCAGGATGTTCCAGTAACAATCGGTTTTCTGTAATATGCAGTATTACATTCTTTTTGTTTTTTATTTTTTTACTATATGAATATATTTAATTACACATGCTAATTTATGCATGCTAATAGATCATGTTTGGTATCTTCTTACACTCATTTTAAAGAGATAGTTTACCCAAAAATGAAAATGTGTTGTTTATCTGCTTATCCCCAGGGCATCCAAGATGTAGGTGACTTTGTCTCTTCAGTAGAACACAAACTGAGATTTTTAGCTTCAGTTGTTGCAGTCTACACAAACAAAACCAAATTAAACCCTGTAGCTCGTGACGGTACATTGATGTGTAAAAACACAAAATGATTGGTCTGTGAAAGAAACGGAACAGTGTTTATATTGTGTTTTTACCTCTGTTAAACACAATATAATGTCTGAACTGTGCACGTTCTTAACCAATCCCGTGAGTTGTCTTTTTCTTTTTGCTTTATGGCGGATCACAGACTTATAAGTGCATTACCGCCACCTATCTCTCAAATGGACCATTGACACTGGTCCATTTGAGAGATAGGTGGCGGTAATGCACTTATCTGTGATCTGCCATAAAGTAAGAAGAAAAAGACGCCTCATGCGCCTGTTGAGAACGTTTACAACAGGATGCGCTCAGGAGTTCTAATAGTTCGGACATTGCTTGAATCAAAGGTATAAAACGATATAAATACTGTTCAGTTTCCTATACAGACCGATTGTTTTGTGTATAATTAATTTGGTTTTGTTTGTGTATGTTTTTTTTTGTTTTATTGTATGTTTTAGCCGTGATTCTTATCCACTTATTATAAGACTGACTTCAACGGTTTGAGCTAAAAATCTCAGTTTATGTTCTACTGAAGAAACAAAGTCACCTAACCATCATCTTAGATGCCCTGGGGGTTAGCAGATAAACATCACATTAATAAAATGTATATTTTCCTGTTTATAATGTTTATTTTTTAATATTGTTTAACAATTATTTTATAAAGATTTTAAAACATTATTACATAAAATTTTTAGCAAATCGCAAAAATGAATGCTATTCAACTTTAGCATGAAAATATTTATTACCGTATTTTCCGTATATACCATATTATTACCAACTATAAGGCGCACTTTTTTTCATAGTTTGGCTGGTCCTGCGACTTATAGTCAGGTGCGACTTATTTATCAAAATTTATTTGACATGAACCAAGAGAAATGAATCAATAGAAAACCTTACCGTCTACGTAGGCTGTAGTCTACCACTGAACAGCATAGAGCGCCCTCTGGCGGCTGTAGATGGTAATGTTTTGTCTTGGTTCTTGGATCCTAAATAAATGTGAATTACGAGGCGTTTCTCAATGTCAAGGATACTTCCTTGGCAGGACTGATCCTTCCAAGTCACTTCCTTCAGAGGCTAGGCGAGGCTCCTCTTCGCATTCGGAGAACACGTAAATGGAACAGGCTAGCAAGTGCACGTAATTGCGTCATTACGTCAGTGAAAAGGTCCGTTTGAATAACGCTAATTGGAGAACTTAACTAGTTATTTATAAAAGAAATGCCGTTGACGCAACCAATTGTTAAATGACAGGTCCGGTTCAGTTAACCATTTGTATTTGTATAATTTACAATATCAATACGGTAGTAATTTATGCTGGCATTTAAATGTCAAACTTTACTTATATTTACTACAGTTATAACAAATGTTTGGTAACGTAAATAAAAACTGTTAACGCTCCGACTACGTTAACGTTCAACATTTTTGAATTTTTGAACTAACGTTAGATAGCAAAGCTGTGCGCATAGGATTGTGGGTGATTTGAGAGCGCGAAGAGCGCGAAGGATACACGTATGCATCCTTTCCTGTGTATGGGATATTCTTCGAACGAAGGACTCAGTCCTTGGTTGAAATTCCGAGGATCCTCGACATTGGAACAGTCCTTCGACGGATGTCGATGACGTAGCATCCTCGAAATACTGGCTTCCGAGGATCCTTCCTTGACACTGAGAAACACCTATAGTCCGGTGCAACTTATATATGTTTTTTTCCTCATCATGACGTATTTTTGGACTGATGCGACAACCACCGGTATAATAAAGTGTGCATGCAGTGGACACTTCCATGTGTTTTATAGGGATATACAGTGAGATTAATTTCAATTAATTATGTAAATTAAATGCTGCTTTTAATAAACTAACATTATTTTGTAAAATGGTATAAATTTCTCTTGAGAAAATCTATCATAAAATAGGGACTGGTGTTGGGCCACTGATTTAATTCAGGAAATTTTGGTGATTGTAGGATTCTAAAATGGAGGTGCTTCTTATTTTTATTCTTTTTTTGTCCACAGGTTTCAAACACAACTCTGTTGAACATTCACCATGTTCAGAAAAGGATACTTGTAATGTAAGCTCCACAATGCGAATGTCTGGGGTTCCAGGCATTGGAGACCGACTCTCAGACTTCCACTCTACTGTCCCATACAACCAGAGTAACACATGCCACACACCTCCTGTGGCCTCCGGCTTTGGCTCGTCCACACACCCAGCGTTCCCTCAACCGCATGATCCCTCAAGAGGAACGGGCCACAGCAATGGCTCTCCTTCTCTTAGACACGGACTTGAGAACATCAGGCAGATGTCTGAACCATTCAAAAACTCGTATCCGAACGATCCTCACTCTCCCTCATTCAAATCAGAGCCTGAGGAGATACGGTGCTTCCAGGGTGGCACAGCTCCCATCCCGCTCTCCCCAACCATGGCTGAGGGTCTCCACAGTCGCTTGAACCTGGAGGATCACCACAACCCACCCGTTACAGCACGACCCCTGACCCCAGAGGTGGGTAAAGCGGAGGAATTGTGGTCAGACAGCGAGCACAATTTCTTCGATGGGGATATTGGAGGGGTCGCTGTGGCTCCTTCCCACGGCTCCATCATGATCGAATGCGCTCGACGGGAACTGCATGCCACCACTCCCATCCTGCGGCCCAACCGCACGCATCCCACCCGCATCTCCCTGGTCTTCTACCAGCACAAGAGCCTGAATGCCCCGGGCCACGGCCTGCAACAATGGGAGGCTAAAATGGCAGAGAAGGCCAGGGAGAAAGAGGAAGCCGAGCGTCTAGGACTCAACAATAGGTCAAAGGAGATGGATTCGGATACGGAGAGTGAAAACGAGACTTATCCGGAAGAGAGACACAAGCTTCAGGTCCCTACTCGTCAATCGCTCACAGTTACGAGTGACGGCGTCGTCATGTCAGCGCCCTACGCCCTCACGCACGTCACTGGGCCTTACAACCGCTGGACGTGACGTTCTGTGTGTCTTGTGCTAGCTAATGCCTTACCTCAGCTAGTTCTCATCCTTTCATGCCGTTTTTATTTGTGCCCTTCATCTCAGCTTTTACGAAGAAATAGACTACCGTTTGTGAGTTTTTAACTGTGACTTTTGGTGTGTATGTCAGATGTTTTTTTTTATTGTAAAGAGATGGTGCTCAGAACAGATGTTATAAAACTGGTTTTATACATATAGATAAGAATTAGTGCATAGAAGATGTGATTATTTATTCTGATCATTTTCAAGACTATTTTGTAATTTAATTTCTGGTCCAAGCCTGTTTACTGCAATAGGAGTATGTCATCCTTTAAATGATGTGTGTAGTAGACTCTCCAATTTGACATTGTCAAATGTGAATCCTGTATTCTGGTCTCACCCTCGGTCTTGTCCAACACACGGTAGTTGCTATTTTATGGTGCCATTGTAGCAGTAAGGTTAAATGACCAATATCAACCAAACATGGGTTTCTAACTGTGCGTTCACACCGCCGGCATCGAGAGCGTCAAAGTGGCCGGAAATCATTCATTTTCAATGTAAGCCGGCGTCGAGTAGCGGCGAGGAGCGGCGCGGCGCAACTTGGCCGTTGAGAGCGTCGGGGAGAGTTGAAATCAAGACAACTTTATGGTAATGAGCTATGACGCGGTTGGGCAGCAACCAATCGGAACGTAGAATCCACCGGATTCCAGAGAACGCAGCCCCGACCACATTAGTTCCCAAGCAAAATGGAGGACAGGTTGATTATTGCTGTTTCGCGTTTGCAATAATCTATGATGTGTCCCCCGTATTTTAAGTAAAGGATCTTAATATTTCGTCCACAACAATATTTAATGAGGTTAACTTATAACGTTACCCACCTTGTGGTTAGTCTGCACGAGATCAACAAGCTTGTTTGCTTTGCGGCCACTTTAAATACAAAATAAGCATTCGGTCTACGTCAGAGCGTCTGAGCGCTCACAAATCTTTCAGCAGCGTCGTGAGCATAGACAGTAAAAGAAATGGACACAGCGACCCCATTGGAACTCATTTGAGACAAGTGAAGCCTGTTTTTAGCTATTTTTAGCACTTCCGTTTCTGACGCGCAGACTCAAACGAAGCTTGACGACTTCAGCAACCTGTCTGCCAGATGTAAATCTTCTAGTAGCTGTGCGTGCAAACTGCCATCGTTAATCTTGCAGAGACGGCGAGCTTGAGCGGGGAGCTCTTTGGCGTGAGTGAGCAGGAGTAAGTATTCTGATTAATTATTTTGTATAGTATTTTAAAATGTAACGCCAGTACGCCATATTAAGTTAATTGCCTGCGAGCTTTTCCTCCTGTCTGTACGGTAATGCGACAGAGAGTCGCGTGGTTATGACGCAATCGTTAGCCTATTTTTACAAAAACTGTTTCTAGGGGCCATAATGTAACATAGAAGGTAATGGAGCCCTTTATACATTGTCGTGTATCTTTAGGAATAAATAATGGACAACTGGAGTCTTTAAACGCCTCAGATGTAAAGTTATTCGCTGTCAAAGTGACGCCAAAATGAATGGGAGGTCAATGGGATGCTAACGCAAGTGAAGTTCTGCTACAAGATAGCGGCACCCGGTCGACTTCATTGCCGCCTGGTCGTGAGCAGAGCGGCAAGAGCGATTTTTGACGCTCTCGACGCCGGCGGTGTGAACGCACAGTAACAGGAACTTTGTCAGTAAATTGTTTTGGCATTGTGAGACAGTGTTGGGGGTAATGCATTAAATTATAATCAGATTTGTTTTTTCAAGTGACTAGTAAAGTAGCGCATTACTTTTTTCAATTTACAACGAAATATCTGTTACCTTTATAAAATAAGTAACAAGTTTTTATGCGTTTATTCACTGACGCCTCTCCTGTCCCAGTGTTGAGAGAAACAGATACTTTTCAATTTAACTTATGGTGTCGAAGGGCCTTTACAGTGTCCAGAAATATAACTTTTGGGGGTTTTGTTATTAAAAAACAAATAAGCAAGCCTAGCCCAAATAACAAAAAGTAACACAAAAGTAACAATGCATTACTAACGCAGTTAGTTATGTTTTATGGAGTAACACAATATTGTAATACATTACTTTTAAAAGTAACTTTCCCCAACACTGTTGTGAGACATAGTATGTGGCATCCTTTAAAAAGCACTTTGCATCTTCAGACCAACTTTACTTTTGACGTTTCTGAGATGCACGTTTGGTTTATTCATCATCAAGTATCTACAATCACGTGTTTAGTGTAGACTCAGTCATGATTATGAAACTTTGCATATTTAAGCAATAATCATGGAAGGTTTTATGCTGCATTTTGACAAATTGTCCAAACTGGTTAATTTCTGGCACTTATGTAAAAGTTTATATTATTTGGTCCCAATATTCAAGTTTCTTTTCTTTTTTTTAACTCCCAAAGAGGTTGAAACATGACTTGAAAACTGCTTAAATCGTTTTATACAATTCAAGCATGTTAAATTATGTTCAAATGAGTTTACTGTATGATTTTCACTGGTGCTTTTAAAGAGATCCCGTGACACCTCCTTAGATGTCATTTCATCTATTTTTTATTGCTACATAGTGCATTTTTATTTAAAAAACAGTCACCTTTTGGTGTGAAGGATGGGGTGTATCCATGTCTGTGCATTTTTATACGCATGTTTGGTTTTATTTAGGTGCATTGAATGAAAAGATCGATCTTAAATCTAATGGCTTCTTAATTGCATGTGTATCCAGAGGCCTAGTCAAGATATTGGCTCAAACGAAAGGTTTACATTACTCTTACATAAGGTTTAAAATGAACATACGGCTAAGATATGTCTTTTTAATTTCATCTTTAAGGTGCTAAAAAGTGTACGTCAGTGTTCAAAACCATTGTACACTCAAAATGCTGTGCTTCAGCACTTGAAACGATATATTTTCATGTAAATTGTACACATTATCTCTCAAAACGTGTTTGAACTAGTACTCGAGCAATGACAAAGATAGAAAAGCTCAACAGTAACCCAATGTTAACCTATGTTTAGGTCACAGAGTGGCATGGGTGTGTTCACGCTACTGTCTCTTCAATTAAACCTACTTTTGCTGAACTATGAAACTTTCTTTTTGTGTAAAACCATCATGTGTAACAAAAAGATGATGATATTGTAATCCTGAGTTTGTATGGCTCAGGGAAAGTGCTCATCAGTGGTGCTTATTCATTGTACCAGAGTCCCCTGGCATTGACAAATCACATACAGTAAGTGACTCTTTAGTTCTGGATCTTTCTTTTTGACCGGTGCTGAATGTTTTACTCATTAGATCATGCTATATTATTGAGTGTTTTTCCTCTTGACTTGATGTGGCACAAAAAATACTATGACCTCACAGTCCCTTGATGGTAATTGACGGACACTGAAATGCCAGTACTATGAACATCAAATAGCCTTAGGGATTTACAAATGCAATTCGATTCAATGCTCACTGATTTTATGCATTCTACCAAGCTATTGTTTTCCATGCTCTTGATTTATGTGAATTATGGGTTGGTTTTTATGTTACTGTTCAAAACCTGGATTTCTGTGTGAATTAGTTTTATAATTATATAATATGTATAAGTACCATAAAACTTTTTTTTTTTTTTTGGCTCATGCTATCTTGTTTGAGTTCAGATGATTAAACATGGCTCTCATTGCAACAGTCTTGCTAATGTTCCTAAATTTGGTTACATTCCTTTTCAAGTTAATATATTCACATTATGCATCTCTCGCATGATTTTCCTCCTTTTTTTGTTGTATTTTCTCCTCTTTTCTCAGGTCTCTCTGCCCATGTAACTTTGGACACTAGCTTCTATGGTTCTTGGATTGTCTTCCAATAGAATTCTTCAAAATTTGAATTTATTTCTGGTTATGTTTTGTAAAATGGAAAAGTGGTTCCCCGTACAACATCTTCATGTATATGATCAGCTTCACAGTTGTCTTCTGTATATGTTGAATGAAAGCTGTAGTGTGTAATTTCTGTAGTACCACTAGCATCACCAAACAAAATTCCATTAATAATAAAGATTATTTTCAGGCAGTTATCCCAACAGTCTCACAAACAGTCAGGCAAATTGATTGGTTAATCCAGTGTTATTGTGTCGGGCTGATCACAAGCAATGTTTTGATTGCTGTTCAGAGATGCAGATATTACATTTTCAGGGAATTCAATTCAACCATTGGCTTGTTTACTTGTAAAAAATAATAAATATTTGGAATATTGAACATTTAAAAAATTACACACTTCAGCTTTAAGAATGAATGTAAGCCATTATGGGCACTGTTGTAGTATAATGAGGAATTTTAAACCTATTACCTTCAAAAAAAAAAAAAAAAACATGACTTGAAGACTTGTTCATTCTGTGACTTGAAATGATCTGTCAAAGAAAGAAAACACCAGCTTTTTAGATTTTTTCTTGTAGAAAATAAAATGCACAGTAGTTGTACAGTACATTTGAAGTGTGAGGTTTTTTCCAGTTGCATATTTTCACGCATTACATCTAAATAGCAGTTTCCACAGCCCAAACACTTTGCGATCTATCTAATACATTCTACACTGGTCATAATAACAAAGAGATGTTATTGTAGTAGCTATTCATTAAGCATATGAGCATTTACTATTCTGCAGTTCAACAGTATTTCCATCCCACATAAATGTTATATTGTGTGTTTTCAAGAACATCAGATATTTTGAATCGAGTTTTAAAGATATTTTAAATATGATTAATATGTATTTGGCTTATATCTGCCAAATGTGTTCAGGAATAACAATTCCCTAACTATGTTATAATAAAGAGTGAATTTCCTGGCAGAAAAATCAAATGACCTGGAATCTCGGGGATTCACTAATCAGTTTGAAAAATTCACAAATACACCACAACTCCAAGCAGAATAGTGGATTTCAACATCAACAGTTTTAGTGCCCTCTATGGGCTAAATTTGATGAACGTCCTCAGCTGACCCCAGTGCCTATGTTTGAAGTTTATATTACACAGATCAATTTCCAAACTTGCTTGTTTCTGCAAAACTCAAGAATCAGGCTTCCCTGGATATCTTGTCAGGATTGTCCACACATAATATTCACCTTATATAGTGTATTTTGCATACACATCTTGCAAATAAGTAGTTTATTCCAATGCTGTATACATATTTTAAACTAAAAATAAAGTGTAAATATCATTTCAGTCCAATTTTTATGTATTAATAAGAGATTTATTTACAATTATACTTAAGTATACTTGATATGTCTGAATTGGGAAACGGCACACCACTCTTACTGTTTCTAAGATTTGGTAAAAGTACTGTAGCTTGTATGCAGTTCTGAAATTCAGTGCGTGTACACTTAGCCTATATTTAATCTTTTGATCAAGATATACTTCAATTTTTTTTTAGATCAAGTAGCCTATTAAATAATTCTTTCATTCAGAATATAACTAGCCAATGTTTTACATACTCTTTTATATAATTTGCATGTTCATGTTTAAAAAGTCAGCTTTGATGTTGATCAGCTTCCCTTAAAACATTCATTTTAATATAAGTAGACTTAAGTAAAGTATATTTTCTAAATATGTGGTAAGTATACTCATATTAATGCACCAGTGGTATACTTCTACATATACTTGTATATGTATGTGATTTCAATACTTCTTCGGGGTCAGTTGACCTGGTTAGTTTATAAAACTATTCTCTCATGTGTACTCTGTATGCTTTCATGTGTAACAATAGCAAACTTTAAAACAAGTCAACTTATAGGTATAGAAATATTTAATAACTTATACTTCTAATCCATTTTTGTGTGTGTGTGTGTGTGTGTATGAAAGTGCATTTTGAAGAATATGCTCAGCTAATTTGCACCAAGTATGCACTGAAAAGAATGGAGTGCATTTTCATAAACTAAAATGTCACCAAATACATATCCAGGTCATTTCACCACAAATTATAAAAAATTAGAAATTATATTCTAGCATAAAGATTCATTGCACCGTGACATTATTTTGTTGGCATTAGTTGTGATTTTCATTAGGCCTACTGTAATACAGTTATAAATTAGAGCAAGCATACTTTACAATTCAAATATTAGCATTTGTTTGCATTGCAAAAAATATTGTTTAGACATTACTGTTTGTAGGCTGTTTAGTTGATCATAAATTACTTAATAAAAGCTTTATTATTAAACTGTTATTAGTATTGTTGCATTAACCATCCTGACACTTGTCCTAAATGTGTGTTTCAAAATAGCGTTTCTGTCTCGCAGGAGCCCTGCCAGCTGCCGTAGGTTCTCGAGCGCGTGCGTGACGCAGCAGCGTCCAACGGTCAGAAGAATTTTCACAGGCAATATGGCGACTTCGGAGCCGGTAAGAGGGAGCGGATTTCTTTCATTTAGGGCTTCCCGGCGACCAGAAATGGTAAAGCGGTGTCTTTCATGTTGTCTGCGGGACGTGTTTAACCCGTGAGCTGCAATGTTAACATCTGGAGGTGTCCTTCGGGCGCTGCGTGGGGTTTCGGGGCGCCACTGCTGTTGGTGACTTTAGAGACAGGGAGGGTCCGGACAACGACAATTCATCAGTCCTCGCACCCCTTCACGGGTCACCTCGGATCAGCGTAATGATACCGTAACGCTTTCAGTGTGGATGGCGACGGGTTTTCTGTCGTCTGGACGTGTTGAGATCAGATCCCAGACATCTGGACACGTGTGATCACGGCTAACAGTGATCGGCTAGCGCGCGCACTCGTGGCTGCTTCAAACCGCTCATAATTCATCATTTCAATGAAATGTGACGTTTGAGTGTGCGCGACTGCATTAACCGTTTAGTTTGATTCCGTAAATAGCTTGAAAGTCATTGATCGCTGGAATAAGTGAGCATGTGTTGGGAGAAGCTTATACCGAAGCTGACAGTAGAGGGTGTGTGACTCAAACTGAG